>NC_142009.1:233306135-233549283 GCF_049901735.1 Notechis scutatus
TCAATCCTTAAGTGAAGACAAGAGATGGGCTGGGTGGGCTGGAAAGATGATTAAAAATGAACAGTTGTCCTTTGGTAAGGCCAACATCAATCCATTTCTCTCACACTTAAAGAGCCTGATAATCAACAGGAAATGTTCATTTCAGCTCAAGATTAGAGAGGCAATTGCTGTTGAGATCTAGAGGTTCTAACAATTTTAAGTAAAAAAAAACTTGATTTCTTTTATTCATTGCCCAATACTGACAGTCTTTTAAAACTGATTGGAAGTTCATTTGGTTATAGCAAAGTTCAGGATCTTTCTCCCTTTAATTAAAAAGAGCTATATGCAATACCCTCAAATGTTCTGTGGAACTGCATTTGAAAGTTTCATTGCACGTAAAACTTTCCATCTTACATGGCAGATAACACAAAAAGGTGCTTCTGTAATAATTAGAAACTTCTTAAGCTCCTCCCTTAAAATAAGGTCATTTTGAAATTAGTCATTTTTAAAAACGAATGACTATATAGTTTTACCTGAGATTTTTATTCAAACACTACCTCATTTTTCATGTCAAATAAGAGGAGTGGATTGAGAAATTAAATAAATTTCTTCTAGTGGTGTGACTAGGACACAGTTTTTGGGAGAATATTGTTATGTTCGGAGCGTGAGCGCAAGGAATGGAGACGAGGCATCGGATAGTGACTCAACTCTTTATTAGTGACTTCAGAACAGAGCGAAATACTTGGGCAGCAGCAGCCCTTTTTATAGGGCTGGCTGCTGTCACAACAGCCAATGCTTTGAGTTTGCCGCGCCGGAAGCGTCCAATCAGCGGCGCCCATTAGCAGCCAATCAGATCGGCCAGGAACGACCAATCAGGATCCGCTGCTCGCGGGCCAATCAGAAGTGCAGGATTACGAGCCTGCTGTGGAAGTAAAACTATTTAGGATTTTAAATCAGCGCGTTTGCTTAGTTCGTAACACCCCTCCCCCCTAGGTTCCGTCTGAAGGGTGGGATGATGTACTCTCGCAAATAAGCAGGTCGTTTCACCTGTCTGCCTGATCTGCGTTGCTCCAACAGTTCTTGCCCTGACTCTGGTTCCGATGGGCTGTTTGCTGAGCTTAACGGCACGGCTGGGTCAACCTTTTCGCTGGGTGACGCGAGGCTGTCATCCCTGCTTCCGTCAAGGCTGCCCTCTAAATTTATTGGATTTGCTGCTGTCGCAGTGCTGCTTTGTGGCGAGGGAATCATCTGGTCCAGTTCTCCTTTGGAAGGTGAATATTCTGGGTTTGGTTGTGTTGACTTCCGGGTTTCGAGTGATGGGTCTTATGCTAGCTCTTTTTCGGCCCCCTCGCTTTCCCTTCCCCCCCCAGGTTTGAGGTTCCAGGGGGTAGGTGCCAGTCTGGAACGAAGTTGGTCAATGTGGCGCTTCCACATTTTCCCATCAGCAGTTTGTAAACGGTAGGAACAGGGCCCCGTAAGTTGAGTTATGGTAGCGGGGACCCACAATGGGTCACCAGAGAAGTTTTTCGCAAAAACTGGGTCACCTACCTTGAACGTGCGATACCTGCTGCTGGACCCCAGGGGTTGTTCCGGCGTGTAGGCAGGGTGTAGGCGGTCAAGATGTGAGTGAAGTTTCCGTCCCATCAGGAGTTCGGCTGGGGTTTTGTTTGTGGTGCTGTGTGGTGTAATATGTTGGAGGAGGAGCATCCTGGTCACTTTATTGTCGATGTCTCCTTGCTCCATCTTGTGTAAAGTTTTCTTTACGAATTGGACCATTCTCTCAGCCCTACCATTGGCCGCAGGGTGAGCTGGCGATGTTAAGGCGTGGCGTATCCTCCAGTCTGCTAAGTACTGTTCAAATGCAAGAGCAGTGAATTGGGGTCCATTATCTGAAACCAGGACATCTGGCAACCCATGCGTAGCGAATAGTCTATTTAGTTTTTTAACGACTGCTTCTGTGGTGGTGCTCTTCATTTTGTGGACCTCTAGCCAATTTGAATAGGCATCCACAGTTATGAGAAATGTATGCCCCTTGGTGGGTCCCGCAAAATTGAGGTGGATGCGGGACCAGGGACCCCGGGGTGTTTCCCATTCCATTGGCAGGGCTTTTGGTGGAGCTGAGCGAGTTTCTTGACACTTGCTGCAAGTGGCCACCCAAGTTTCTATTTGTTTATCTATACCTGGCCACCAAGATAGCTCCTTGCTAGTGCCTTCATTCGCACGATGCCAGGATGTCCATCGTGCAATAGTTTCAGGACTTTATGCTGTAGCCGCTCTGGAATGACGACTCTGTCTCCCCACAATACACATCCTTTTTGCGAGAAGAGCTCTGTCTGTCGGTTTTTGAAAGGTTTGAAGATGTCGTTGGGTTCGTTGTCAGGCCAACCTCTTTCCACCCAGCTGAGGACTCGTGCCAAACAAGGATCTTTCCTTGTTCCCGAGGTGATGTCTCATGCAGTCAGTGGTGGAGAAGGAAGGGTTTCGATTTGTAGCATAGCTAGGGTTGGAGCTGGATCGTCTATGACTTTTGGTAGCGGTGAGCGGCTTAAGGCGTCAGCGTGGGGAATGGTTTTTCCCGGGCGGTGTAGCAGTTGGTAATCGTATGCGGCTAGAAACTCTGACCAATGCGTCATTCTTGGCGATAAGATGTGGGGCATTGGTTTGTCTCCCACTAAAATGCCAAGTAACGGTTTGTGATTGGTAATTATGGAAAAGGGTCTTCCATATACATACTCATGGAATCGTTTGATCGCAGCTACAATAGCGAGAGCCTCTTTATCAAGTTGGCTATAGTTTCTCTCAGTTTTAGATAAAGTCTTTGAAAAAAACGCAATAGGTGCCTCATTACCGTTTGGCAGGATGTGGCTCAGGATGGCTCCTACCCCAAACGGTGAGGCATCGCAGGTGACGGTTAAAGGTAAAGTCTCGTTATATTGTATCAATACAGCATCTGAAGTTAAAAGGTCTTTTACTTGCTGAAAGGCTCGCTCTTCCCGCTGTCCCCAGACCCAGGAAGCCTTCTTGTCGAGGAGCCTATGCAGAGGTTCAGCAACAGTCGCCTTCTGGGGCAAGAAGATGTTATAAAAGTTAATGAGTCCTAGGAAGGCTTGGAGGTCTGTTTTATTTCTAGGTCTTGGGGCGTTTTTTATTGCAGTCAGTTTTTTTTCAGTAGGGTGAATTCCCTGTTTGTCAAGAAGATAGCCCAGGAATTCAACTTTCTCTGTACAGAGTTGGCACTTGTCCTTCTTGACCTTCAGGCCAGCGTCTTTAAATTTCTGTAGAACCATTCTGAGTCGTTTTTCTAACAGGCCTCTAGTCGGGGCGGCTATCAAAACATCATCGAAGTAGGGCACGACCCCTTTTATGCCTTGCAGCAATCTTTCCATTAAACTCTGGAAAATACCGGGTGCTACACTTACTCCGAACTGAAGTCTATTACACTTGAAGGCCCCTCTATGCGTGACTATAGTCTGGGCCTCGGCAGTCTGTGCGTCTACGGGCAACTGCTGGTACACCTGAGCTAGGTGCAATTTTGCAAATATTTTTCCACCTCCCAGGGAGTGAAGAAGGTGTTGGACCACAGGTACAGGGTAAGCGCTCTGCTGGAGCATGTGATTTAGGGTGGCCCAGTAATCCCCACAAATTCTCAACGATCCATCTGGTTTTATGGGGGTTACAATTGGGGTCTCCCATTGAGCGTGGTCAATCGGTTCCAACACGCCCTGGACTATTAATTTGTCCAATTGTTCACCAATCTTTGGCTTGAGTGCAAAGGGCACTCGATGAGGCTTAAGGCGAATGGGCGCAACTTTGGGGCTGAGGTTAAACGATATGGGGGATCCCTTGTACTTGCCTAGCTTCTCGCTGAACATGTCCTGGAATTCCTGGATGAGGGCCGCTTCCCAGTCATCGCTTCCGGTCTGGTTGATGCCAGCTAGTTCAATTCCTAATGACGCAAACCACTGCAAACCCAGAAGGCTGGGCTGATCTCGATCAACGATGGTCAGAGGTAGGGTTGGGGTGTGGTCTTTGAATGCTACTCGGACGTTGCTGGAACCAGCAACCGGAATTCTGTTTCCTTGGTAGTCTTTCAATATGACGTTTTGAGTGCTGAGGTCCTGGTGATGGATGTCAGGGATCAGCTGTTTGAAGGTTTTCCAGGAGACCATGGATAGGGACGACCCAGAGTCCACCTCCATAACGCATGGTTGATTCTCGATGGCGACCCTCACTCGGATTTTCCTTGCATCAAGGGATGAAGCATGGCCGATGGTGATGGTCTGGTATGCCTCTTCTCGTCTGGACGAAGTGGCGGGTGCTCGATTTCTGTAGTGAGAGTTCCATTGATTGCTTTGGCGGTCCCGATTTACTGGTGGGGTGCCTGTTGTCTGTTGGAAATTGTTTTCTCTCCTGGTTGGGCTGGGTCCTCGCTTGCTTCTGCAGACCTTTGCGATGTGGCCCCTCTTCCCGCAGGAACGGCAGAGTGCGTCTAGGAATTTGCAGTCAGATCGCGGGTGACTACCCCCGCATCCAGAGCATTGGTACGGGGATTTTCGATTCCGCTGGTCCCGCTGGTCGCGTTCTGACCTGAATCTCTTGACCTCTTCTTCCTCGCTTTCTGATGAGGATTCGAGGTCCTCATGGTGGGTGGTCATTGCATGCCTCTCGGAAAACGGCGTAGCGTTGCTGGCAAGTTGGCAGTGCGGTGCGTTTGCTCAGCGCATTTGAGCGGCTGACTTCCTGGTGGCTTCTGCTGCAGTAGCATCGGCAATGACCTCTGCGAGGCCGATGTCTCCCTTCACCATTATCTTGCTCTGGGTTGTGGGGTCTTTGAGACCCAGGGCAATTCGATCTCTCATGGCTTCTTCGAGGTTGGTGAAGCCACAGAATCCTCCCAGGTTCCTAAGGTCAGCGATGAAGTCTCCAACACTTTTGCCTTCCTGTTGGTCCCTCTGGTAAAACTCGTGTCTTCGGATGAGCGTTGATACCGCTGGGGCATAATGGGCCCGGAGGATTGGGGCGAGGTTGTCCTAGTCCATTGTCTTGACTTCTGCTGGTTTTGCAAGTGCCTTTGCCATTTTGAAAACGGCAGGCCCTCAATGGGTCAGGAATACAACTCGTTTCTTGCCAGGCAATGCATCCAGATTGTTGGTTTCCAGGAACATCTGAAACCTGTCCATATACGAGTCCCAGTCTTCGTTTGCCGGGTCAAATGGAGCGGGTGGTATGGCGCTGCTGGTAATTCTGCCGCTTCTTTTGGTGCGCTCTCAGCCACGTGTTCTGTAGTGTTGGTTGAGTGTTCGGTCAGCTCCACATCCCACCTTCGTTGCTCCACATCCCACCTTCGTTGCCAGTGTTATGTTCGGAGCGTGGGCGCAAGGAACGGAGACGAGGCATCGGATAGTGACTCAACTCTTTATTAGTGACTTCAGAACAGAGCGAAATACTTGGGCAGCAGCAGTCCTTTTTATAGGGCTGGCTGCTGTCACAACAGCCAATGCTTTGAGTTTGCCGCGCTGGAGGCGTCCAATCAGAGGCGCCCGTTAGCAGCCAATCAGATTGGCCAGGAACAACCAATCAGGATCCGCTGCTCGCGGGCCAATCAGAAGTGCAGGATTACGAGCCTGCTGTGGAAGTAAAACTATTTAGGATTTTAAATCAGCGCGTTTGCTTAGTTCATAACAAATATTTTCTCTGCTTCAGCATTGAATTGATAAAGGGCTCATTTTCTGGTCTTGTTGAGAAAATTGTTATACTGAATAATAAACCGTAAGATTAACATTTAAGGACTCTCCTACAAAACTTTATGATGTCACAGTTTTTTACTTGTTTCATTCTTATGAAACATTCGCTGTGATATAGATTTGTTTTTCTCTAATAGAAGGAGACAAGAATAATTTCCTTATTGTAGCTTTTAGCTGCTTGTTATCTGTAGGAAGTGAAGCTGGCTGAAGAGCTCTTTTTCCAGATTTCAATCTCTTATCCTGCTTTAGCCACAGGTGTGAGCTCATGTCCTGCTCAAAAATTAGCAAAAGTTTATTACGTATTTGCAAATATGGGTGCACAAGAGGTGGGCCCAGATCAAAGTATGCAAAGGGGTTTTTATACCCCTTTTCTTGTACTCAGCACTGTCCTGGTTTCTCACTAGCTGAATAGTAACAAGCAGGGTTGGGATTCTACCGGTTCTGTCCACTTCTGTAGAACCGGTTGCTCTGAAGAGCAGCAGACAGAAAGCATACATAGAACCGGTTTTGGCCTACCGGCCTGCCTGGGCTCTTTCCTGACCTTTATTTCCTGCTTTTTCAACCACTACGCACTTGCGTGCAGTGCTGTTCAGCTGTCCAGGCAGCTAGCTGACGATGATATACATGCACACGCAGTGCATGCCAGGTGTGCATGCGCGCTTTGCAAAACATAAAATCACCAAACTGGTAGTTACACTGGTCGGATCTCACCCCTGCTAACAAGCTTACAACCTATTCAGAGCACTTGTCAACAAAAGATCCCTAGCTATAGGGCAATAATCTCCCTAGCTACTGCTTAGAAAGCTCCACACCCTTTTCTTTTTACTTTTCTGAAGTACATTGTTAACTATAAGAACAATAAAAAAGTTCCTTCATATTTCACAGTTGTAAGTAAGATGATCAAATGGGAGCTTCACTTAATGGCTATCACAAATTTTGGCTGTAATGGATAGGTTCAACATGGTTGTTGGCCAAGGACTACTTGTAAATCTTACATTTACAAAATGGTCTTTTTTCTAGTACTGCAATATGAATGCATTTATTTGCGATTACTTTTCAAATGGACTGGAATGCCAATTAGATTTGCAAAGTAGAGTAACTGGAAACACTGAAGCGAAAGTCTGAAAAGCAAAAATATCTTTCCCCTTCTAGGGAATGGAGTTTGGATGAAAGATATATGGAAGACTTCTTTCAAGCACTGACAAAACTGAGAAACTTAAGTACCCTCAGGTATGTAACTGCTAGAATTTTATTCTAGATGTTATTGATAAAGAAATCTCTACAAAATATTAGCAATCTGCATATTAACCTAAATACTGTTACAGAAGTCTCTCATCAGTTTCTCATGGTCATCAGTAGAGGAAGCTTTACTGGGGGTTCCTGAAGCCTAAGGTGGAACTGAGTTACAACAGACATTGAGAGACAAGCAAGGAGAGTTAACTTAAGTATTTTTAGGGTACATTATTTCATGGGAATTCCTTGATTAGTGGCAGGGTATAGTGTCAGGGTCTCCTCTGAAGTGAGAAAAGAGAGGGACAGGACATGCTCTCCCACCTGTACTTGTGGCTTCATAACAGGTGGTCTTGTGTGTTTATGATGTTTATGGGGTAGGTATTGAAGGTTAACAAAGAGGCTACTGCACCCTCTTGGATGGGTTGAATTGATAGCTGAATCAATGGAAGTGCTTGGCAAATAGTAATCTGCTCTCAGTAAATGGAGTGAATTAGAGTTACTGTGTGGATAGTTGGTCAATGTGGAATTGGTGATGGGAACACTGAGGAAATGAGTTGACGGGGATTAGGCTGGGAACTGTTATTTCTTTTAGCTGTCTTCCAAAGAGAAAGGATCCTTCTCTAGTTCATCACAAATACATGAAAAAGCAACCAAACTTATATTTCCCAGAGAAACGTATATAGAGATCTTCATCTGAAAGTAAATGTTATTCATTGGGTTTTTATGTTATTTTCTCATCATAAATCTTAGTAAATCTTAACAATCAGCTATTGGTCCTATTCTTTCCAAGTAATCATGCCACCCCACTTTGCTATAAAAGAAGCCTGAGCAGACAGTAACATGGATACAGTTTTTCTTTACCCAGTTTTGTTTTTTCATCAGCCAAGACCCCTGGGTTAGGAAAGGGGATAGCAACAATTGTATATGGCATCTTGGCAGGGAGCAATTGTGTCTCTTTATTGATACCTGGTTGTAAGTGCCATTATATGAGATTGTAGGGACAGGCTGGGGATAGTTGCTGCCCAGTGGTATTACTTGCATTTCATTGCTTGACTGTGGTGCAGTCCCCAATCTAAGAATGTTTCAGGTTTTGGGGATGAAATCTAGTGTTACTGCAGATGTCATGGCCTCTATGACAACCATTATCTTCTCACTTGTATTGGCAACCGTATGTTACACCTGGATTGCACAGGGCAGTTATCCATCATCACTGGGGGACCATTGTAATTACTATTTCCTTAAAGCAACATCTTAAAGCACCCAAGTTTTGTGAATAAAACCTGAATGGCATTTTTGAATGTGAGGAGGAGAAAGCTCAGGGCTGCACTAAGAAATGAACAATCCTGCGACTGGTGTATGTGGTTTCAAGAGATGTAATTGAAAGCTGCAGAACTAAAGCTTCTCAGTGTCAGGGAAGGCTTATCAAAATAGCCAACTAGTCTTAATTGAAGAGTCCGAGCATCAGTAATTGTTTTGCATTCTTTGATAAATATTTGGTAATCCCTCCTGTCCTTCTTTATCTATGCTTAGGAAAACAAAGTAGTCTTCTTCCCCCCCACCTCCCGCAAAGTAAAGTTTATTTTCAGAACAATTTCACATAAACACATCTGAGCACACATGTACACACACAAACATAGAATATTGGAAATATAATTTTTAATTTACATTATATTAAGAGAGATTTAGTGTAAGATATATGACTATAGTATATTACTCCAATCATGATCGTAAACATCAGTAACGCTTTTCCTCTGAAATGCTGAAAATGTAATGAAAAGATCCTTCTTCCATATGTGGTGGAAATATTTCATGCTCAATAATACTGGTAAATAATTCATTGTCGTTTGGAACAAATTTTGAAAGTTGTAATCCATTTCACTCTGAGTTATTCTTTATTAAGGATTACTAAATCACACATTTCTTTAAAATATACTGAATACTAGGATTGAGTATATTAAAGCCTACAAGATGTGTGTGTGTGCGTATACATGTATGTATGTATGTATATGTGTGTGTATATAGCATAGCATAGCGTAGCATAGCATAGCATAGCATAGCATAGCATAGCATAGCATAGCATAGCATAGAATAGAATAGAATAGAATAGAATAGAATAGAATAGAATAGAATAGAATAGAATAGAGTACTTTATTGGCCAAGTGTGATTGGACACACAAGGAATTTGTTTTGGTGTAAATACTCTCAGTGTACATAAAAGAAAAGATACCTTCGCCAAGAGTCAAGAATCATAAGGTACGACACTTAATGATAGTCATAGGGTACAATAAGCAATCAAATCATTCTAGGAAACAGTCAATATAAATCATAAGTATACAAGCGACAAAGTTACAGTCATACAATCACAAGTTGGGAGGGGATGGGTGATAAGGAGTGATGACAAGATTAACAGTAATAGTAGTGCAGACTTTGTAATAGTTGAACAGGGTTGAGGGAATTATTTGTTTAGCAGAGTGATGGCATTCAGGAAAAAACTGTTCTTGTGTTTAGTTCTTCTGGTGTGCAATGCTCTACAGCATCGTTTTGAGGGAAGGATATTCATACATACATACATACATACATACATACATACATACATACATACAATCCACTTTTAATGACCCCATAAACCTTTGTGGGGTGGGCAAAGCTGAGTGTTTACTGGCTGGATGTCCTTCCTGTCGCCAATGTGGAGTGTTATTCAGCAGATATATTCTCAGTGCCCAGAGAGAGAAATATCTGCCTCTATTTAGGATCGAACTCTCACCCTCCCCATTGTGAGGCAAGTGCTCCACCTCTAGGCCACTGCACCCCTCCCCCACACACATACCGTGTTTCCCTGAAAATAAGACCCAGTCTTATTTTCTTTTGGGCTTGAAAATAAGCACTTGGGCTTATTTTCAGGGAGATCTTACTTTTTTAAAGTGCTACCGCTGTCCCTGCTCTCTCCATCAGGCTGTCTGCTTGCCTGCAGTTGCAATGGGCCAAGCTCTCATCATGCCTTGGCCTCCTTGGTGCAGTGCAAATACCAGAGGCTTGCACTGAAGCAATGGAAGGGAGAGACACGGGGAGGGGGAGAAGCGATCCCAGAAGCATCAATGGAAGGGAAAGAGATGTGGGGAGGGAGACAAGTGATCCCAAAAGCAGCAATGAAAGGGAGAGACTCAGGGGAGGGAGAAGGGAGAGAAGTGATTCCAGAAGGAGAAATGGAAGGGAGAGAGGCGGGGGAAAGGCGGGAGAGAAGTGATCTCAGAAGCTGCATTGGGCCAAGCTCTCAGCACGCCTTGGTGCAGCGCAAATACCACAGGCTTGCATAGCAGCAATGGGAGAGACATGGGGGAGGAGGGAGAGAAGCAATCCCAGCAGCCTTGCAGGAGGCTTGTGTGGTCACACCTGCAGTAGGTGGAGGCAGAGGCATGGGGGAGGCAGGTAATCCAGATACCCTGTGGTGTTGTTTGTTTAGTGGGGCCATAGGCAAGCTGAGAGACAGAGGGATGGAATGGGTGGCACATTGGGACTGCTTCTGCCTCCACTTGCTACCAGCGCCACTGCGCATGCCTCCCATGAGCGTCCCATGGGGAAAAAACAAAGTGGCTGACCGTGGAGCTGCCAGCTTCAGGAAGCAGCCCAACAAACAGAAGCACCGTGGCCAGAAAGAGACGGGCGAAAGTGATGCTATCAGTGGTGCGCAGTTTGTTCCATCGCCCCTCAGCTGTGGAGCCTGGCCAGGAAGACGAAGGACAGAGCCGCTTGTGACACCCGCAAAAACTTTCCCACCTCCCGCCAGGTTAACATGCAGCTCCTTGCCTTCGCTCTCGCTCCCCCTGCTCTCAGAGCCGTTGCTGTCTCCCCTCACACCTGGCCCTCTTTAGACTCTTTGGCTCCACTGCAGCCAAAATGGAGATCATACTTCATTTTCAGCGCACAATACTGTGCATCTCAAGGTGACTGTGCTTGAGGGGTGTAGGCAGTGCTCCTCCCAGCCAGGCTTGTGCACTGGGAAAGCCGACCCCTCAATTCGCAGAACTGGCAGAAGGAGCTGCATTTTTGGCACATTTTCATCCTCTTCTGCACAGAGAGCTTATTACCGGTAGTGAGGTCTTACAGAGGATGGAGGAACATGCGTCAGTTTCTTTTTCATGGCAACCAGCTTAAGAGCGCTGGGGTGGGAGAGGAGAGAAAGAAAGCCTCTTGATTCCTGTGCATGTCTTTTCACTTACTGAAAAATGAAAAGACATGCAGAGGAATATATTTAAACATATGTGTGTGTGTGTGTGTGTGTGTGTATGTGTGTGTGTTGGGGAGCGGAGCTTTTCAAGGCAGTGAGAAGACTTGGGAAGAGCTCTGCTACACACACACACACATACACATTTACACTTGGTGAAAAGTGAAAAGACATGCACAGGAATCAAGAGGCCTTTTCTATTCAGAGTTTTGCAGCCTTAATTCAGTGCCAGAAAAATAAACACAGATGGCTGATGCTTCATTTAACATCTTAGGAACATAATAAGTACATTTTACAAACCAGTTGTAGATTTCTCCAACATGGAGTAAACTCAGACAGAAACATGTTTAGTAGCAACTCAGGAGCTCAGAAACAGACATCAGTTTCACTTTAGTTCAGCAGGCAAGCAAAGGAGAAAAGCAGTTTCATTTTCAATAGACAGACTCTGAGTTTAATATAGCTTCAGAGCTGCAGAGCTTAATATAGAGCCACGCCTAAGCTACTTCTAGTTTCAGTTTCCAGCCTAGGCTACTTCTAGTTTCAGTTTCCAAAGCAGTCCACATTGGCTGACTTAGTTGCTATGCCTATTCATTGGCTGACCTTGTTACCATGCTCTATTCCAGTTCATGAATGTACCCTGACACTCCTCCCTTCATAACTGGAATAGACATAAATTCAAATACCTTTACTATTCTTCAGATACCTGTATTTCAAGACCCACATTCATAGTTCTCTCCAAATTCCTGAGAATTCATTTTTACACCTATCCATCACAATTGCCTTGATCCCCACCTTTTAACTTTCCAGTGATATGCAACTATCAGCCTTGCAACTCATGAACCCAAGACCTGTCAATGCAGTATCTAAACAGATATTCCAATTACTGGCTGACTGCTTCAGCCCATAAATGGCCTTGTTCAATTTATATACTGTGATAGGTTTGTTACTTTCATACCCTGGTGCTTGAACCATGTAAATTCCTTCCTCTAATTCTGCATTGAGAAATGCAGTGGTTATATAAAAATGCCAAACTTTATGGCCATGTGCCATTGCCAACGCTAGTGCCAGCCTGATGCTCTCACTCTTTACAGTTGGTGCGAATACCTCATCATAGTGCATATTTTTCATCTGTGAAAACCCCTGTGCCACTAACCTTGCTTTATATTGTACTTCATTTTGGGTAGTACCTTTTTCTTGTATACCCACTTGCATCCTACAAATTTGCTACTCTGTGGCAAAGTCATAGATGTGAACACTTCATGTTCTCCCATGGATTTCATTTCCTTGTCAATGGCTTCCTTCCACTTTACTCTTTCAATTTTAGGTAATGCCAATACTTCTTTGTAGTTCCTTGGCTCATACCATACATTACACACTTTAACTTCACTAGCAGAATACCTGTCAAGTGGAATCCCCTTGTTCCATCGCTCTGACTTGCATGGCACTGACTGCTCCTGTGTGTCAACCCTCTCTTGCTTCATATCTTGTTCAGCTTCTCCTCCCTGAATGCTGACACCATCACTAAGTGAGTTACCATCACTAAGTGGATCATTGTAAGTGAATCATTCCACAAATTTGCATCAATTCTGTTCCAATTTTTCTCTGCAAAGCTTGCAGACCTTGAAAATATTATTCTTTTGATTCCATCGCTAAAGCAATAACTCTTTGAGCCTGCCTCATAGCCCACAAATCTGAGCTTTCTTTGTTTGCCTCTTTCTTCTAATTGCTTTTGGAATATACACCCACGCATTGCTTCCAAACACCCTTAAATGTGCTAGAGATGGTTTTCTCCCATATAGCACTGCATATGGAATATCATTAATAGACCAGACTCCTCTAGCAGTGAGTCCTTCATGGTTTGGAAGACTCCAGTCCATCTCTCAGCAATATCATTCTCAGCTGCTGTGTAAGGATTTGTGTGTCTGTGTTTTATTCCCAACTGTCCCAACCACTGCTGAAAACAGGTTGACATGAATTCTGAACCTCTGTCAGTTTGCAGCTGACATACTTGTTGTTTATACCTTCTTTCTACAAAGCTTACCCATTGCTTAAATTTCTGTAGCACCTCTGTTTTACTCTTTAGTAAATAGCAGAAACCAAATCAACTATAGTCATCTACAATGACCAGCGCATACTTAGCTCCTCCCAAACTGGCTTGCATTGGGCCCACCAAATCTGCATGTACCAGCTCTTGAGCTCTTGTTGTCTGCCTTGTGCTATTCTTGTTTATTGGGAATGCCTTGGACTTTGATGTTTTGTATACTGCACAATCCAAATATGCCTTACATCCCTTTACATGCAATCCTTCTGCATACTGGTCCATCTTTTGAACAACTTGGAAGCAGGAATGACCAAGATTTCTGTGCAAAAGATGAACAGAAGAATCATGTTTTGCAACATTGCCAAATGTTTGTGCACATTGAACTTTTTGTTCCTGTAACATATAAAGATTATCATTTTTTATGCCCTTTGCACATACAATTCCATTTTTCTTTATAAGACACTGCCCAGTTACAAACGTGGTCTCAAATCCTTGCTTGTCTAAACTAGAGACACTCAGCAAATTATGTTCCATTTCTGGCACACATAAAACATTATTAAACCTTGTTTCCAAATATGGAATTCGCATGCTGCCTCTTCCAATGACTTTAGCCTTCTTGCCATTTGTCAAGGCTACTGTGTCTCCTGCAGCTGCATCCATCCTGTAAAACAATTTAGCATTATTAATAATTGTTTGGCTAGCCCCATTGTCTATAAGCCATTGATTTCTTCCATTACTATTGCTGGCTTTTGCAACAGCAATCTGTCCATCAACCTGTCCTTGCAAACTTCTGTCTTGCAAGCAGTCCTTTAAATGAGTAGTGTCATCACAGATGAAACATCGTTTCTGTTGTTGGGCTTTCTCTGCTTAGCTGTAGTCTGATATCTTCTACCGCTCTTCTGGTCTCTGGTAACTGCAAGGCTCTTTGTATTGCTCTCTGCAGACAGTCTGGCTGTAGAAATTTTCATTGCTCCTCTTAGGCCTCCTCCTCAGGAATTTTTCCTTCTCGAGGCTTTTTCTATAATGGTGTTTCTGCTCTTCAGCTATCAGACACACTTTCAGAGCTTCCAAACCCAATTCCTACTCTGGTTTGCAGAAACACAGAAAACACTGCAGAAACAATATCCCACGTTTCATCTATGCTGTTCAAAACTAGTAGCACTTTCTGAGATTCTGGAATCCTCATCTCACATTGTTCTAATTCCACAAAGTTTGCATATGAACAAAATGCTGCTCCACTGAATCTCCTGGCTACAAACGGGCTCTATATAACTTTCTTGATAATTGTACGATGTTGCATGCAGATACACTCACATGAACAGTCCTCAATTTATCCCAGACTTCTTTTGCAGTCCTTAAGTCAGCTACATTGATAAACTGATCATCTTCTAAACTTAAGACAATATAAGCAAATGCTCTATCATGCAGCTTCTGATCTGCAGCATTCAATGGTGCCTGGGGTGGATTTTCAATAATATTCCAATGCTCTTTAGCCTTCAGGAAACATTCCATCTTTGCATCCCAAATAATATAGTTCTTCTCACCCAAATGGGGTAGAGAGCTCTCTTTAATGTTTTCAGCCATCCTGCAAAGCCTCTTGCCTAGTTTCTTACTTTTAAAACAGGCAGTCTCTCAGCTTTAATTACAAGTCAGTCTTTTCACTGGCCTTCTGGGCACATAACCTATTCAGAGTTTTGCAGCATTAATTCAGCGCCAGAAAAATAAACATAGATGGCTGAGGCTTCATTTAATGTCCTTATGAAGATAATAAGTAGATTTCTACAACATGGAGCAAACTTAAAGAGAAACATGTTGCAAGTGCACAGCTTCAGCAGCAACTCAGCTTCAGCTCAGAAACAGACATCAGTTTCACTTTAGTTCAGCAGGCAAGCAGAGGAGAGAAGCAGTTTCATTTCAAAAGACAGATTCTGAGTTCAACATAGCTGCAGAACTGCAGAGCTTAACATAGAGCCACGCCTAAGCTACTTCTAGTTTCAGTTTCCAGCCTAGGCTACTTCTAGTTTCTATTTCCAAAACAGTCCACATTGGCTCACGTAGCTGCTATGCCTATTCATTGGCTGACCTTGTTACCATGCTCTATTCCAGTTCATGAATATACTCTGACATTTTCTCTCTCTTCTCCCACTCCCCACACTACACTGCAACGCAGTGATTGGAACACACCTTTCCCCCACTCCTTCTGCAAAGGAGACACATGCCTCCATGCTCGGATTCGCGCTGCTCCAAGGGGGCTTCAGGCTGCAGCCACAGCCAGACACCATTGTTTCTCACACACATACACCCTGCTCACCGCCTCTCGTGCTGGCCATGCCCAAACCATCGGGCTTATTTTGGGGGTAGGGATTATATTAGGCGTACCCAAAAAATCGGGCCAGGCCCTACTTACATGGTGTACATGTGTGTATGTGCATGTGTATGTGCGTGTGTGTATACACACACACACACACACACACACACACACACACATACACCTATACCTCACATGGTATACATACATACAAACATACTGTACATATACATATATGTGATGTTTGAGATCCTTTGATGAACAATGGCTAACCAAATTGTGGGAATATACTTTGATGTCTAAATTAACTTCTTTTTCCCCCAAGTTATTTTTCACGTAAGCAACATTTTTCCAGATTATAACACTTGTGCATAGTCATATTTTCATTTCCATTAATCTTATATAATATTAACTCATATCATTATCCATTCCACTCATCTTTAAATAAATTTGCATTTCATATTTCAATTCATTAATTCAATATCAATATCATTTCATCCATACATAAGTTTTCAATTCTTTATCCCCTATTATTTCCATTTTCAGCTTACCACCTATTTTATTTTACATTATACATCATCATTATCCTTAATATTCCCTAAGCCAATATATAATAAACAATCTAAAAAATAATAAAAATATAATAAAACCAATATATTTTGGATCCACATGGTATTTTCCATTCCCCTACTTTAATCATAATAAAATATTCTTATTATTCAATTCTAATACGCATTAAATAATCAACTGTATATATCCCCTCCAGTAAATCCCTAAAATAACTTCTTAATATCTCTCATTTTGTCTTCATTTTACTTATAATCATTAGTAATCATATTTTTTAATTCATTCCCATTCCTTTGTTTTGATCCTCCAAAAAAGAAAAGGGTTCATAACACATTTTACATACAGTTTATATTTATATTTATATTTATATTTATATTTATATTTATATTTATATTTATATTTATATTTATATATTTATATTTATATTTATATATATATATATATATATATATATATATATATATATATATATATATATATATATATATATATATATATATGGATCTTTGGTTATTCGGGTTTTCTCCCGCGTAAGATTCAAAGTATCTGAGCAACGCGTTCGGCGAGGTCCCACTCGCCATCTTCAGGCTGGTGCTTTCGGCTTAGTGCCAGTGCAAGCAGTGTGTGACCGGAGCTGCCATCTCTCTATATATACAAGTGGTGGGGGATGGTGTGCTGGGCTGGTTGGCTGTGCTGCAGCCTCTTGATTGGTTGATGGAGTTGATGTTGGTATAATGGGCTGTGTAATGGCCTTTTGTTGTAGAGATATCCTGGATCTTGTGCTGTCATCTCCTGGGTCGTTAGCCTCTTGTGTTTTAATGGCTTGGGTAATGGGTTGTGTGATGGGCTTGTGAGTTCTTTTGTTGTGGTATCCTGGGTCTTGCGTTGTAATCTCCTGGAGTCGTTTGTGTTTTGATCTCTTTTCGATTAGCCTCCTGTGTAGTAACAGCTTGGGTAATGGGTTGTGTGATGACCTTATGAGATTTATTGCTGTGGTATCCTTGGTCTTGTGCTGTGATATCCTGGGTCATTTGCTGTGTTGTGACTTCTTGAGTTCTTGAGGTGTAATTTCTTGAGTTTTCTGATGTGATGTCCTGAGCGGGTGGCTGTGATGTAGCATTTTGGGTTTTTAATATGGCTTTGAGTTTGGGGTCTGGGTCTGTGTTCGTTTGGCCGAGTTCGTGGTCGTGCCACATCTTCATGGTGGGGGTCAGTTCGCTTCATGTATGGTTCAGAGGAGTTTGAAGTGGGTAGTGATGCAGCTGCAGTGCGGCTTCTGGTCTGTGGTCGTGTCTCATCTTCTGTGTGGGTGTGAGTCTGATTTTTACGTGGAAGTGTGGTGGTGGCATCTCAGGACATCACATCAGAAAACTCAAGAAATGAGTATATATATATATTCATAGGTCTAGGTGTGTTCGGGTCTTTTCCTGTGTAAGATTAAGAGTATCTTGGTGACATTTCTGCGAGGTCCCACTCGCCATCCTCAGGCTGGTGCATTCGGCTTCATGCCAGTGCAAGCATACACACACACACACACACACACACACACACACATATAACTATACATTCCTAAAATATTTCCCAACAAGTTTTAAACTAAACACCCATCTGTATTCCATGTGGTATCCCCCTTATAGAATCCATAACCCTTATCTCTGATTTTTTTTGGCTTTTTTATTTCTTTTAATAGCCAACTTTCCCTTTTCTTGATTTCCCTGGTCTTCCGTCTTTTCTTCTAGCATTTTACCCATCTTCTCTCCCCCCACTTTCCTGTTCTCTCTTTTGAAGTTTCCTCTTGTATAATTTCTTCTTCTTTTGTTTAATCCTGGGAGCGTTTTCTCTTTTATTTATTAACTCTGTCCTCAGTGTCTTAGTCTTAATTCCTTTAATGTTTTTTGGCAATGTCTCTTGTTCTCCATGTCTGTCTGAACTTCTTTCTTCTTCTTTTAACTCTGCCTCGCTAGGATTTCTTTGTTCTTCTGCCATCACCATTATTTTCTTTTCCAATATTTCCAATAATTCCTTTCTTTCTTTCATCATTCCTTTTACCATTTGTAATTCCAACTTAAAGTCTTTTCTTATTTCTTCCATTTTTGTAATCAGTTAAATTATTAATATTCAGAGTCTTTTATTGCAATCTTTGCCAAAAGTCTCCTTTTATCTTTATTTCTCTTGTTAATCCTTCTGTCTTTTTATCACAGTCAACCCCCAACAGTTCCAGGGAATTGCATTTGTAAATCCTCTTAGTAGAATTTCTCCCTCCCCTCCTTTTTTTAAATTTCTGGGGTTCTTATTATTTTATTTGTCTCTTATTTCATAACAAGTCCAGTAAGTTTCCATGCAATTTTGTAGGGAAAAAAATCATTGACCATTAGATGGTGCTCTGTATCACTTTCCACTTTTCAAAATTCTTTTCATTTTTCTTTTATTTATATTAAACATTAATCTCCAACCATTTCCACAATTAATCTTCTTAATAATAACCAGTTCCAGGCAAGTCCAGCATTTAATCCAATGCCTAATTAGTGCTAATTCATATTATTCAAAGTTTAGTCTCCAACTTCATTGTAACTTTCTATACTCCAATTTTGTTTACCTTGTATTTTCCTCTTATTTTCCGTTCACCACTGTATTACTCCTACACAAGGACACTTTCTACTTCTCGGCGTTGTTAAGAAAAAAATCAAGTTCTTTCATCTGGTTACATGTTGCTCACCACTTCATTGCTCCAGCACAAAACTTAGGTCCCGGCAGCTTTCTGTCTTCAGGGCAGCCATTTTAGCCTGCCATTTCGCCCTGTCTTCGAGGGGAGTAATGCCTAGTTAGGGAGGGGAGATATGGCTCCCCTTGACCCAGCTGGTGGTCTCCCCCTCTTCCCCACCCCTTCAATGTGGGTCAGGATGACACCGGTCCCGTAGGAACCCTTCCAACAGGGAAAACACAGATCAGAGCCACACATGATCGCGGCCTCTGAACCGTCGCCGACGGAAGCACCACTGGAAGTCCATCTAAATTAACTTCTTATTTTAAAAAGAAAATAGATTTAGAATTTCATTCTTTTTTTAATAAAATTTTATTTCAGTTTTCCACATTTTAAAAACATCTTTTTTAGTGAACAGCATGATTCTAGGTTTTCACATTTCCATACAAACATGACTATGATTACATACTCATCTTTCACATTTAATTTCATATCTTACCATTACTTTACATATTTTCTATTATTTTTCTCAAATACTTTCCTCCAGCTTATTCTATAAATTTTCCAATATATTCCTTAGCCTATTTCTTTAAACTTATTTAAACTCCCATACCTTCATATTCATTTTACTTTTTAACTTTTATCTGTCAGGTGTGCAATTTCATTGCATGTACTTATTTCATCATTTCACAAATTCTAATTCAATTCAAACATTTCAAAAAGATTTCCCCCTACAATTACTAATTTGAGTGTGCCACCCCTATAACTTATATGTTCTTTAAACAATTCCCCTTTAAATCCAAATATTCATTTAACTTTTCATTATTGCCTAAAAATTAATAATAATAATCTCCTAGCAACTATATAGCATATATACCTTGGTACTTTTCGCTTTCATTACATAAAAATTATTTATAATTTCAAAAAGAAAAAATAATCTATTCAATTAATTAAAAACACTGATATTAATCTCATTATAGCAATCCTCATAATTCATTTCAACTTTATTCTATATATTCATTAAACATAGTTAATAAACTTATCATAGTTCTTTTTCACATTTATTCCATTTGTCTCTGTATATAGTTTAGTAAAAAAACAAGCATTCTAATAACAAAAAAATCAGTTCTAATCTTTGATTTTAATAGTCTATATTTCCCTATTTTCTAAATAGTATATAACGTCTAATGCATTTATACTACACCTTGCAGAATTCCCTTTCTTAATACTTAACCATTATCTCTATGTCTTTTAAATAAACAATTTATTTTTATTTTTATTTGATTTCCATATTTCTGGTCCTGTTTCTTGTCACTTCTTTTTCCCTTCATTTCTCCCCTTCTTTTCATACTCCAGTTTTTATCCCGCTCCCTGTTAAAAGCTTCCCTCCACAACTTACTTTTCTGTTGTTTCTTTTTACAATGTTTGGTTTTTAAAACATTCCCCTTTTTAGTTACCTCCTTGAATCTCAAGATTTTAATTCCCACTCTTTCCCCCCTTCGCTTTAATATTCGTTGTTCCAAATGTTCATTAAAAAAGCCTCTTCTTTTATCAGCTCCTCCTCTTCTGGCACTCCTTGTTGTTCTTCATATTTTAAAATTGCCATTTCTAAAAATTGTAGAGCAAAGCCAAATGATTTGCCTTTTTCTTGTAGTGTTTCTTTCATATTTCTAAGTTCCATTTTTAGTTCCAAAAGAGATTCTGCCATTTTTAAATGCTTCTGTCCAGTAGTTTAATTCAACTAATGTCTGTAAAGTTTATTTCCAACGATCAGCTTTTATTAATTCCTCTTTAGATTTTTCAGATGTCCAATGTCCATAAGTCCAAGTTTATACCAAACAATCCCCAGATAATTTCTTTTTGCTTCTTTCTTTATTTTAATGTTCCAAATTCCGCTTTCACTTTCCAGGGTCTCTATTTTATTGTATCAAAACTTCACTCACTTTGTATTAAGTCAAGTTCCCCCCCAAAAAAGTTTTTTTAAAAAAATCATGAATAAATTTTTTGATCACTAGGTGGCACTCTCTTTTATCTCCAAACTTCACCCTTTTTTCTCCGCTTTTTTCTCTATTTAAGGTTTTTTAAACTTCAAAGTTCCAATAAATCCAGGTGTAAGGCATCCAGAAAATATCCATGATATCAATCACTCTGAGACATATTCTCTCCAATTGATTTATTTAGGAACAGATCTGGTACATCTAAGGCCATTTCCCAAAGTGAAAGTATTTTCGCACGTTACACAGAATCCACCTTTTCTCCTCCCACTTCTACACTTCATAAATCATGAGAACCAATTAACTGCAACTGGAATTTCTTACTACGACATAGAGAATAACCTTGAACTTTTCAACTCCTTCACCCCCCTTCCATTATGTGGCAGCTGAATTTCAAAGCTGACAGGTGTCCCCCTTGAAAACTCCTCCTCCTAAAAGAAAAAAAACAAAACAGATGCAGTGGTTAATACATTGTCCTTAACCCCCCCCTCCCCCCTCCACGAGGACCCTTTGTTTTGTGGGGAAAATCCTCATGGAATTGGTTAACCAACTGATCAGCGTGAACATCCCAACTCTTTACCCAACTAGCATCTGAGAGGGGGTATCCTTTCCACAAGACCAAATATTGCAATCAGCCACAGTGTAATCTAGAATTGAGAATTTTCTGAATTTCATAATGTGTTCCCCCCTGTACCATTAACGGTTTAGGGGGAGCAATTGGCAGTGGTCTTATCATTGATGTAGTACTGGTTTTAGTAAAATACAATGGAACACTGGATGAATTTTCCCCAATAGTCGAGGAACACTTAATTGGATTATCTTTGAAATTGGGAACGGACCCAAGAATTTTGGACCTAGCTTTGTACTGGGCAGTTTCAACTAAGATACTTGGTTGACAAATATACTTTGTCTCCTGCTTTAAAAGGCGGTTGAAGGGATCTATGTCATGCCCCTGGTGGAGTCTGACTCTGAAGAAGAGGAGGAACAGCCAACAGGGAGTGGGAGTGTGGCTCCAGAGGTGGCAGAGGAGGCTGGGGAAGGGCAGAGGCCGGCTGAGCAATCACAAAAGAATCCAGGCCCATCTCCTATCCATTCTAGGTCATGCAGGGAGGAGAGGATCAGGGAAAAGCAAGGTCTACTCAAGAGGAGATTACCATGATCCTCCTCGTGGCTTGCAGGTGGGAGCTATGTATATAAGTTTGCAACTGCGCAGTTAGAATTGCTGAAGTCAATTAGTGTTTACCTTGAAAGAGGCTTATCTTTGCTGGCGTTCTTCCCATGGCCTTTTCTTGGTTATTTTCCTGGAGTTTATAATTAGTTCTCCTGGCTTGCTTCGGAACTCTCATCAATGCGGTTTGTTTTGGTTTTTTGTTTGCCTCATTATTTACTTTTGTGACTTTAAACCAGGGGTCCCCAACCACCGGTCCGCGGACCGGTCCGGTCCGCGGAACAAGTCTTACCGGGCCTCTGGTTGCTGGGCGCCGCCATCTTTTTGATAAAAAGTGCTTCCGTGAGCTTTTCCGGAGAAAGCTCACCGGAAGCACTTTTCATCAAAGATGTGGCGCGCCAGCGCTCGGTGAGCTTTTCCATGTAGAAAGCCATTTCTACCCGAAAAAGCTCACTGGAAGCGCTTGGCGCCAAGCATCTTTTTGATGAAAAGTGCTTCCGGTGAGGTCACCGGAAGCATTTTTTCATCAAAAAAGATGGCGGCACCCAGTTGATGCCGGTACCGGGCCTCAGCGCCCAGCTGATGCCGGTACCGGGCCGCGGCATAAAAAAGGTTGGGGATCACTGCTTTAAACTGTGCCTAATAAAACAGTGAAGTTAAGTTGAAGGCTTTACTGGACTTTAATATATGTTTTGGGTTTTGGGTTATTTTGAGAGACTACGGGTCATCACATTTTGACTTCAGCCACCCCTTCAACTTATTTTTGCTTTTTGTGGGGTGACCATGGATCAGCTCAGAGCAGATATTGCCCAGTTAACCCAGCAAGTGGCTCTTTTGACTGCACAGGTGGTACAAATGCAAGCTGCCCGGCCACGCCGAAAATGCCCAGTGGCAGTGCAAGATAAATTAGATGATTCACTGGCCCAATTTCCAGCATTTTTGGGACAGTGCCAGCTTTACATTAGCCTTTGGCCTGAGGATTTTCCCACTGACCGGGATAAGGTGGGTTTTTTGATTAGTTTGTTGTCAGGCTCTGCAGTACGTTGGGCGACGCCTCTGCTGACCCAGCCCAACCAGGTGTTGGACAATTACGCCGAGTTTTGCTGTCAGTTTCAGGCCATGTTTGAGGACCCTGTTCGGAGCCAAACAGCAAACAGACATTTAAGAGAGTTGAAGCAGGGGCGTGGCTCACTCATGGATTATATTGCAGTTCCCGGAGGGTTTGTATATTCAGGTGGTTGCTCAGGATGTAAAATGGAATGAGGCAGCACTATTACACCAGTTCCCGGAGGGTTTGTCGTCTGAGCTTCTGGATGAGTTGGCGCACACTGAATGCCCTCGCACCCTTCAGGAGCTCATGCATTTGTGTCTTCGTATCAATGCTAGACTTCAGCAGCAACAGGTGTGACGATGGACAGAGACCGTATCTGTTTCCAGCAAGATGACGCCCTTGGTGGAAGTGCCTTTAGAGGAACCCATGCAGTTGGGGGCTGGCCGCCCTCGCCTGACTCAAGTAGAAAAGAATAGACATCGTTGTGATGGTTTATGCCTCTATTGTGGCAATCGAGGCCATTTTGCGGCCAAGTGTCCTGTTAAGACATTCACAGCAGTGACACCTGTGGTGGCGGGAAATGATCATCGCTTGGCCTACGGGGGTCTGCAGGTCGGGATGTAAAATCCATAGGCCCGCCATCTTCACCAACCTTGCCACCCTCGCCACCTTTGACATCTTCGACATCTCCACCACAGTCGCTATTGGTGAAGCATCTTGTGGTGCCAGCAAGTGTGTTTGTGCATGGTGTGGGAGCGGTGGAGATCCCAGCTTTAGTTGACTCAGGGGCCACAGCCAATTTCGTGGATGCTCATTTTGTCAAGCAGTGGTTCATTCCTCAACAACAGGTATCCCCACCAGTAATGGTGGAGACGATTGATGGTCGGCCCCTTTGTTCGGGACCTGTGGTTGCTGCAACCAAACCCCTTTGCATGCATATTGGGCAGCATGTGGAGAAAACCATGTTTTACGTTGCCGCAGTGCCTCATTTTCCGGTGGTGCTGGGTTTGGAATGGTTACAGGCCCATGATCCACAGATTATCTGGTCATCTGGAGCTGTGCAGTTCCTTGATAGGAAGTGTGCCAACCATTGCTTGCGCTCCTGTGCAGGGAGTGTGGCTATGCCCGTGGACCTGGATCTACCTGCGGAGTTGGTGGACTTTGCTGATGTGTTTGGGGAGAAGGAGGCAGATCAGTTGCCTCTGCACTGGGCGTATGACTGTCCAATCGACTTGTTGCCCAATGCAAAATTGCCAGTCGGTCGGATATATTCCCTGTCGGAACCAGAGTTGGCCGCATTGCGGGATTTTATTGACAAGAACCTCCGGAAAGGGTTTATCCGGCCTTCAACCTCCCCATTGGCTGCACTGGTGCTTTTTGTGAAAAAGAAATCGGGGGAGCTACTTTTGTGTTGTGATTACTGCAAGTTGAATGCAATCACAGTGTGGAATCGGTACCCGCTTCCCCTCATCCCTGAACTGATTGAGCGGCTTCGTCAAGCTAAGATCTTTACGAAGTTGGATTTGCGTGATAACCACCTGTTTGCTAAATGTGAGAAGCGTCAGTTTGCACAAACCACAATTGACTTCTTGGGACATCATATTTCACCTGCTGGGGTAGAAATGGGCCCGGAAAAAATCAATCGTTGCAGGAGTGGGAACCTCCACAGCGGGTAAAGGATGTGCAACGACTGTTGGGGTTTGCGAACTATTACCGCACATTTATTCCTCGCTTTGTTGTCCTGACTGCTCCCCTTTCTAATCTGCTCAAGAAGGGGGAGAAGTTCCATTGGGGTGCTGAGGAGCGGGCAGATTTCGAGGCATTGAAAGTTGTCTTTGCTTCTGAGCCTATCCTCAAACACCCTGATCCAGGTCAGCCATCTGTGGTGGAAACAGATGCTTCCGATGTGGCTGTTGGTGCAGTGCTCCTCTAGGTCTATGCTCTCGCAGGCACCTTGTTCCTGTGCGCTTATTATTCCCGGAAGTTGTCGGCTCCAGAGTGCAACTATACGATTTGGGACAAGGAGCTATTGGTGGTTATGGTCACTTTTGAGTCATGGGGGCACCTTCTGGAGGGGGCTCGTCACCAAATCGAGGTTCGGACGGATCATCGCAATTTGGAACACATATGTACAGATCGGACATTGAACCAGCGCCAGATGAGATGGTCCTTATTCTTTGCTCGATTTGATTTCCGGGTGACCTATGTTCTGAGTGGAGGGAATCAATGTGCCGATGCCCTATCTCGGATGCCCGAGTATACCCAAAGGGAGGATAAAATCTTGCTCCGGAAGCACAGCAGCAGGACCCATTTGTGACAGCTCGACATCGAGAATTGGATGAGAATGGGAGACAAGAGACTCCTTGGGCATATATTGGGGACCTGTTGCAGTTCTGTGATCACATTTATGTGCCTGGAGGTCGTCTTCGTGGCCTTATCCTACGTCAATGTCATGATAGTCCCACGGCAGGACACTTTGGGGTGTTCAAAACACTGCACCTCATCTCTAGGACATTTTGGTGGCCGAAACTTAAACATGATGTGTTGGGATATGTGGCATCCTGTGGGATCTGTCGCCAAGCAAAGTATGCTCCTGGCGCGCTCCCTGGTCTATCGCAGCCCTTGCCCATGCCAGAACAATCGTGGGGTGCAGTTTCATTGGATTTCATCGTTGAGTTACCACCATTGAATGGTGCCACACCCATTTTGGTGGTGGTGGATATGTTGACTAAAATGCCCCAGTTTATTCCATGTGCGGATCTTCCATTGGCCAAGATAACGGCTCAATTGTTTATCTCCCATGTTTTCCGGTTGCATGGGTTACCAGACCACATGGTATCAGATCGGGGGGTACAATTTACGGCACACTTCTGGCAGACCGTGCTCGCGAAACTGCAGGTTCAGGCGTGTCTGTCGTCTGTTCATCACCCCGAAACTGATAGGGGGACAGAGAGAGCGAATGCTATTTTGGAGCAGTGCCTCTGCTGTTTCAGCAATACTGAACAAGACAATTGGGTGGAGGTGCTGCCGGTGGCGGAGTTCGCTTATAACAATGCTCAACATGCATCCACCTGTGTGTCTCCTTTCTTTGCTAACTATGGGTTTCATCCATGACTTTTCCCTTTAGTCCCGTCTGATTCCCCAGTTCCAGCAGTGGATACGTTTTTGCAGGAGTTAAAAGCCGTGCAGCACATGGTCCACAAACAACTAGAGAGAACCCAGGAAGACTATAAACAGTTTGCAGACTGACATCGTCGTGATGGTCCACCTTTAGCAGTCAGCAATCGGGTTTGGCTCTCTATTCGATACTTACCAACAATGCAACCATTGAAAAAGCTCAATCACCGTTACTTGGGGCCTTTTCCGGTCGAGGTGGTGATCAATCCTGTGGCTTATCGTCTCTCCCTGCCATGGACCATGTGTATCCATCCTGTTTTTCATCGTTCCCTGTTAGTCCCTGCCTCACCCCACAGTCCACATAGACTGGCTCCATCACAGCTGGCCCCAGTAGCCCCTCTGGGAGAGGAGGAGTACGAAGTGGATAGCATCCGAGATTCATGCCAGTTGCGAGGCTGATTTCAGTATTTGTTGGCATGTTAAGGTTGTGTACCAGAGGACTTCACCTGGGTTGATGCCACTGATGTTCATGCTCCTCATTTGATTCAGGACTTTCACACTCGGTTTCCTCAACGTCCTCGTCCTCCTGGTCCTGGGGAAGGGGGCCCTGCGGCGGGGGGGGGGGAATAGTGTCATGCCCTTGATGGAATCTGACTCTGAGGAAGAGGAGGAACATCCAACAGGGAGTGAGAGTGTGGCTCCAGAGATGGTGGAGGAGGCTGGGGAAGGGCAAAGTCCGGCTGAGCAATCACAAAAGAATCCAGGCCCATCTCCTATCCATTCTAGGTCACGCAGGGAGGAGAGGATCAGGGAAAAGCGAGGTCTACTCAAGAGGAGATTACCATGATCCTCCTCGTGGCTTGCAGGTGGGAGCTATGTATATAAGTTTGCAACTGTGCAGTTAGAATTGCTGAAGTTAATTAGTGTTTACCTTGAAAGAGGCTTATCTTTGCTGGCATTCTTCCCATGGACTTTTCTCGGTTATTTTCCTGGAGTTCATAATTAGTTATCTTGGCTTGCTTCGGAACTCTCATCAATGCGGTTTGTTTTGTTTTTTTGTTTGCCTCATTATTTACTTTTGTGACTTTAAACTGTGCCTAATAAAACAGTGAAGTTAAGTTGAAGGCTTTACCGGACTTTAATATATGTTTTGGTTTTTGGGTTATTTTGAGAGACTACGGGTCATCACAATGTTTATCCACCTGTTTTTTTATAATTTTTTGCAGCTTCAGTCAAAGCTTTTTTATATCTTCCCACCCTTTCTTTAATGAGTTTATCCATTCTATTAGGGACATGGATGTGGGAGGTTGTCTAGGTAACTCTGGCATCGGGACAAAATCCATTCCAGTGTTGATTTGGGATGGAGTCAATCCCGTGCTGCTATGTACTGCATTATTGTAAGCAACCTCTGCAAAAGGTAATAACTCAGCCCAATTTTCTTGTTGATAATTTACATAGCATCTGATGCATTGTTCAATCATGGCGTTAGTTCTCTCCACTGCTCCATTATAAGCAGGATGGAAAGCTGAGGATAATCCTTGGGAGGAACCAATGGATTTCAGAAATTCCCTCCAAAATTTTGCAGTAAATTGTATCCCTCTGTCTGATATTATTCTACGAGGTACTCCATGTATTCTATAGATATGTTTCATGAACAGCTTTGCAAGTTTTTTTGCAGATGGAAGTCCTTTGCAGGCTATAAAATGGGCCTGTTTAGAGAATAAATCAATTATAGTCCAAATGATCGTATTTCCTTCTCTCTCTCTTTTTTTTAATAAATTTTTTATTGATTTTTAAAAACAAACATAAATAAACAAAATATAAAACATAAAAACATAAAACATCTTTTTTGAAAGCAGCTTGATCCTGGGTTACATCTCTTCGTACATACACAAATTCAAATTCATGTTCATTTTATATACCATTCCATATCTTATTTCCATTCTACATTTTCTATATGGCTTCTCCCCTCTTTTAACTTTCTTAGTTTTATTTTATTTATTTCATCTCAATTGAGATCATTATACTTATATTCTTTCTCTGTCCTGTTTCCAGCTGTCTATTATCTTTTCTCATTAAACAAAATTTCTCCTGTTATCACTGATTGGAGAATGACGCCTTTATATTTTTCCCTTAAATTTATAACACTTAGTATAATACATAACTTCCATTCGGATTCTGCTTAGTACATTCTAAAGTTACACACTATATTTAAAAATGAGAAAAAATTATAAATATATAATATAATTAAAACAACAATCCATACCAATTCAAATCTATTGTTAATATTAGTATTCATTTAAATCTTAAACATTTTACACATTACTTTTCAAATAAGTATCATACTTCTATGGGAACACTTATAAACTTTCCATAGTTACTTCCCCCCACTTCACTCATATTTTAAAACATTATATCATTAAAATGTTCCCATTCCTTCCTAGTTCAATTCTCTCATTTATTTCATTTCATTTATTTTGTTCAAAAAAGCTTCACTGAATTACACTGAGTATTTTATCCCACTTTTTAATCATATGTTGTTTCCAATTTTCTAACATTATTTCTAATACAAATATAACAATACAATCTTATGTACCTTTGCAGAATCACTTTTTCAGTTAAATTTTTACTCATTATCTCTAAATAAGTCTTGTTTCTTTACATCTTGCTCCACACCTTTGTAGCTTCTCTTCCCTTCCTTTTCCCTTGCTTCTTCTCTCTGCCCTTTTTACCCCCTTGTTTCTTCACCTCTATTGCCCTCTTCTGTGTTCCCCTTTTCTGTTGCTTTCTAACATTATATCCATTTTTCATCTTATTTCCCGCCCCCTTTTTTTAGGTCTTAAAGTCTCCATTCTCTTTTCCCCCTTCTTCCCTAATTAAAGTTACTTGTTCGTCAAATATGGCTTCTTCTTTGTCCCAATCTTCTTGTTGCAGTCTTTTCTTGTAGTTTCTCATAGGTACAAATTGCCATTTCTAAGAATTGAAAAACGGAGCCAAGAGAGCCCTTCCCTTCTTGTTCCTCTTCTTTATATTTTTTAAATTCCATTTTCAGTTCATCCACAAGTGATGCCATTGTAAAAAAAAATTTCAAACAACCACCCAAGTGTTTTTAGTCATTCAAATATAATTTCCAAAAGTCCCAAACTCACCAAGCAATCCAAATACACACAAGCTGTTTCTTTTAACACTTTTTTCTTTTTTCATTTTCTCTTCCTGGGGTTACTATTTAGTTACAAAGTTCCAGTTAAGATGTAGCTTTTAGAAGTCTTGTTAAGATTTAACTTTAGATTCTTTTGGATTCCAGGCAGCCTCCTCCTTCCAAATCTTGCTCTTATTCTTTTCCTCTCCCTTCCCACTTATAGCAAATATATATATATATATATATATATATATATATATATATATATATATATATATATATATATATATATATATATATATATTTTAATGTTCAGAAATCCTTATTGTCCCCTTGACATTTAATTATCCAGTTTAATTACCTCTTGATGGCAAAGCGGGTTTTTCCGATTTCTCATTGATCTCTGTTTGCTGTCAATGTAAGGAAGGAGAGTGAAAGAAAAAAAAACTTTCCCTTTTCACTTTCATTCGCTGCTTCCGAATCTTCTTTGGGAGCGATGTATCTTTTTTAAAATTTAAATTCCAGGATACCTTGGTTGTTGCTTCTTATCCCGGTCAGCCAAAACTTTCACATCTTAACTTCCTCCTGCACTTTCTTTTCCGGATGAGTGCTTCTTTGAGGCGGCCATTTCTGACCACCGCTCGTTCTCCTTTGGGAAAGGGAGTTTAGCCAGCTGGGGAGGAAAGATGTGGCTTCCCTCGACCCTGCTGGGATCTCCCCCCTCTTCGCCACCTCTACGGGGTGGCTTAGCCCCGAAGCCAGACTGGCTCGGGACGGTCCAGAGGCGAGCCCAGGCAGAAAACGCACACGATCGCGGATTCCTGCCTGCCGCCGAAGCGCTGCAAACCGGACGGTTCCGTATTCCCTTCACTCGTAGGTAATTCAACAATAAAGTCCATTGCGATCTCTTCCCAAGGTTGGGTTGGTTCAGCAACTTGTTGCAGGAGGCCAGGGGTTTTTCCAGTTCTGTGTTTCATTGTGGCACAAATTGAGCAACTTTTTACATAGTCCTCGACATCAGGTTTCATTTTTGGCCATTAGAACTGTCTTCTCAGTAAATGTAGGGTTTTTAGGAATCCGAAGTGGCCTCCCAGCTGTGAGTTGTGGCTACGCTTTAGTACCAGTAGTCTTAGGGTTGTCGGTACATATAGCTTAGTCTCTTTCCAAGCTAGTCAATCATTCATTGTCAACTCCATTTGATGGTCCAGGAACCAAGGATCGGTCAATAGGGCTGTTTCCAATTCTGCGGTCAGCTTATCTTCCAGGCGTTTGGGGTTGCGGTTGGCTTGGGCTCAAGTGGTCACTTGGCCTGCCGATTGAGCTTCTGAAATTAAAGCTTGTACTATTTCCTCTCAGTGGCTGTCAAACTGAGGTTTTCTGGACAGAGCGTCCGCCAATACATTTTTCCCTCCGGGGATATACTTAATGTTGAAGTTGAATAGCTTGAAATATTGGGCCCAGTGGACTTGTTTGGGTAATAATCTCCTGGCGCGCCTTCTACAAAATGCCTCCAATCCAATAAAGCCCGTCATATGGTGAATGCTTCTTTCTCCCAGACCGCCCGCCTTCACTCTGTGTCTGTCAGCTTTTTGGACACATAAACTCAAGGCATCAGTCGGCCTTGAGAGTCTTTTTGCAGCAAAAGAGGTGCCATCGCTACATCACTTGCATCCGTTTGGACAATAAATGGCTTAGTTGCCTCCCAGGTGTTGGAGGATGGGCTCAGCTGTAAAGAGGCATTTTAAGGTCTTGAAAACTTTCTGACAGTCCGTAGTCCAAGCCAGGGGATCACTTGGCTTTGGTTTGGTGCGTGACGGGCCTGTTTTTAATAGCTCCATTAATGGGAGGGCAACTTCAGCAAAGGATGGAATGAATTGTCTATAGAAGTTGGCAAACCCCAAGAAACTTTGAAGTTCCTCTTGGGTTCTGTGGGGTTGCCAGTCCAGCACCGCTTTCACCTTTCCGGGGTCCATTTCAATCTCCATGTTGGATATTTGGTAGGCTAAATAGTCCAGCGACTCTTTATGGAATTCTCATTTTGAGAGTTTCACATATAATTTGGCGGCTAGAAGTTTTTCTAGGACTTGTCAGACCAATTGAATATGTTCTTCCATGGTTTTGCTGAAGATAAGGATGTCACCAGGTATATGAGTTCCCCCCCGGTAAAGGTGCGGGTGTAGCACCTCATTGATGAGCTGCATAAACACTGCAGGAGCCCCCTGAAGTCTGAAAGGCATGACTTTGAATTGGAAGCTACCCAGAGGGCAGTTAAAATCTGTTTTCCACTCATCTCCCTCTTTGATGCGGACCTGGTAGTAAGCTTCCCTGAGATCTAGTTTGGTGAATACCTTGCCCTTCGACAGGTGGTTCAATAAGTCCTTCATAAGGGGGAGAGGATACATGTTTTTGATGCATATGGCATTCACACCTCTAAAGTCAACACACAGTGTCAACCCACCATTTTTCTTCTCTTTGAACAACACGGGGGCAGATAATCTTGATTTGACAGGCTCAATGAACCCTTGTTCCAAATTGCTGTCGATGTATTTCCTTAATTCAGTCATTTCAGCAGGCGTCATGGAATACATCTTTGGTTTTGGTAATTTTGCCCAGGGCTCTAATTCTATGGCACAATCAGTGGCTCGATGGGGAGGTAAAACATTACACTCTTCTTCACTGAATGCTTCAGCCAAGTCTTTGTATTGGTCAGGTACCTGGGGGTTATCTGGGAGAAGGTGGGATGCTATGGATGCTGGCTCAGGCTCTGAGTTCAAGCTGACTGGTGGTTTTGTAGTGAGCAGAAGAGGGGGCAATGGGCCCGGTCCAATGAGGATTTTTCTGAATCCATCCTCCCATTTGATCATTGGGGCCCATTTGTCTAGCCAAGCAAGTCCCAGTATGATTGATTCTGACATCTTGGGGGCCACTATGAAGCATATGAGTTCGCGATGAGGCCCTAATTCCATCTTGATCAATTCTGTCATTTGGGTTGCTGGGGTCCCCCCAATTAAGGTTCCATCCACTTGATCAAATCTGATTGGGCGTTTTAGCAGGTTAACCTTTATGTCCAATTGTTCAATGATAGGGAGTCCGATAAGACATCTAGAACACCCAGTATCAATGACAGCTTCTAACTCTCCAGCCTCCCCCGTGTTTGGTACCACTAACTTGACCTTGACTGTAAAAGATATGATGGGATCACTCACCATTGGGTCATCTTCTCAGGTCAGGTTCTCAGGGATGTGGTGCCAGTGTGGTGGTCTGTTGCTCCCATTTGCACAGAGGAGGCTTTCCCAGGATGTGTTTGGCAAACCCGCCAATGCCCGGAGGTCTTCCTTGATTCTTCTGACCTCTAACAGCTGGATTAGACTTCGACTGTGGTGCTTGTGGCACAGGAGTAGGGGCCAGACAGTCTGCTGCTCTATGGCTGGCTTGGCCACAGTGGTAACATTTCAGCCCCCTGGTGGGTTGGGTATGAGCAGTTTCAGTTGGTCCGGTCAGTGGTCTTCTAGCCACAATTCTCTTAGGCGGGGCCGCCGGAAGAGGTTTCCTGTGTGGGTTGATGCTGTGATCTAAGCTAAGGGAGGTGGCATACCACGATTGTAAGATCTCTGGGATTCCCCTAATTTCACAGTCCTTCTTTACTTCTGGATCAATGGCATTTTTAAAGTAGTGTAAAGTCATTCTTTCAGGCCAATCCATGAGGTGGCTTGCGAGCCTTCTAAAGTCCCAAATAAATTCTGACAAGGGTTGCTTGCCTTCCTCATTTCCATTAACTTCTCTTCATTCTCTGCTACCCTGTCTGGATTTTCAAATCTGAGTCTTAACAATTGAATAAATCTGTTTACATCATGTAGTTCAGGGGCTTGTTCGTTGTGTAGTTGGGCCACCCAGTCTGAAGCATCCCCTTCATCCAACCCATCTGTTATGGTCGTAACCAAATCGCGCTCTGTGGCATATTGATCTCCAAATTGTTCTATATGGGATCGGATTCGAGCGAGGAAGTAATTGAAATGTTCATGGCAGCCATCAAATACAGCCTTAAAGGTATTTGGTCTGGCCTGGGTCGTGGTTGGGGAGGTGGCACATGCCAGGCCCCTGCAGGTTGAACTGGAATGAAAGGAACCGGCCGGGTGGTGTACGTAGGCTGGGTAGGCCCCCTGAAGCCTGGCTGGGTGGTGCTTTTCTGGAATAGGGGTACCTGTGGCCTCGCTGCAGGTTGGGGTTGCATTTGTGGTTGCCAGGAGGAAAATGGGCATGGCCTGGTTCCCTGGACAGGTGGAGGGGAAGTGGTTGCTGTCTGTTGTCTGGGCAACCCCCCTTCAGTTGAGTTGGTGCTGGCTGCCATTGGCACTGAATCCACCCCTGGCCTTGATAAAATCCCCACCCTGGAGAGATACTCTTTGCAGGGGGCAAAATTCCTTCTGGAAAATGAGGGGATTGCCTCAAAGGTTGCAACATACCTCTGTCAGTTGATGCTCCTTGCTGGGCTCCTCCAACTGGCATCTGTATAATCTCCTCATCCCTCACGATACTTCACTCAGCAATGTGCAGATATGACAGTAATTATACTGATTAAAAATTTTGCAGCTGTGTGTAGATTTATAGGTCTATAATGTTTGGTCATTCTTTGAGAATTCTCATATACTTTAAAATTTTTACACTTTATGACAAGAGTTTATCTGAAGTTTACTGCACTCTTTTTGTTATTTGGGTGGCTTATGTCATATTGTTATCACTTCTTGAACTTTCTCTTCAATTTTTTACTAACTTCCTTTAATACTGTAAAGATCCCTGAAAATTTCTTCTGCTGAGGATTTTGGGAATCTGCTTTAATATAAATATTGACTTGCAAGGTAATTGCTAATCTACATTAAGTACTTTAGTTTCCATCTACATTCAAGAGAGACTTGCCTTCCTATGTGTAGCATTTTGATTATTATTTTATTTATTTATTTAATTTATTTGTCAAGCAAGTATTAGATAACAGGTATAACTATAAGCATGGTTTTGAATACATGAAATGGATACAAATAAAAAAGAAACAATAGGACAGGGATGGTAGGCATGTTGGTGCACTTATGCTACAGACCTCTTAAGAAAGGGGTGAGGTCAATAGTAGACAGTCTAAGGTTAAAGTTTTTGGGGTTTGGGGAAGACACCACAAAGTCAGTTAGAGTATTCCAGACATTGACCACTCTGTTGCTAAAGTCATATTTCCTGCAATCAAGTTTGGTGTGGTTTACCTTGAGTTTGTATCTATTGTGTGCTCTTGTATTGTTGTGGTTGAAGCTGAAATATTCATTGACAGGTAGGACATTGCAGTAGATAATTTTATGTACTATACTTAGATCAGACCGAAGGTGGCGTAGTTCTAGGTTGTCTTGGTATAAAATTTCAAGTCTGGTGGCATAAGGTATTCTGCTATGAATAGAGGAGTGGAGAACTCTTCTCATGAAATATTTCTGGACGTTCCTGACTGTATTAATATCCGATATGTAATGCGGATTCCAGACTGATGAGCTATATTCAAGTATTGGTCTAGCAAATGTTTTGTATGCTCTAGTTAGTAGTGTGATATTACTGGAGAAAAAGCTATGCAGGATTAGGTTAAAAACTCTTAATGCCTTTTTGGCTATGTAGTTACAGTGGGCTCTAGCTCTTAGATCATTAGAGATGAGTATTATTATCATTGAATAATTTGCATTTACCGAACTTCCAGAGAAGCAATGGCAAACTTGGAATTTCTCTGTGAACAAAAAAAAAAAAAAGGACTCAGGATCATCCCCAAGCACTCCAAAGAACAGCTCCCCATGAAGAGAATGTAAGACAAGTTTAGAGTACTGGGTGAATAGGGTGTGCCCACCTTTGCAAATGTCACTGTCAGTCCTGTTTGGGCAAATTTCCTTTCTTAATCATTTATGTAAATTGCTTGTTAACTGCTTTCTGGATAGTAGAATAGTACTTCAGAATAGTAACTTTGATTACACTGGGTGATTCTCCTTCAATCTTCACCAAAAGAAATTTTGTTGTATAGAATATATGAAGATTTTGAAATTAACTGCAAGAAATCTTCCAATGGGAAATGTTGTTGATTGGGAAAATATGGTAAGATGGGACTTTGAAAGTTAGACACTAGAGGGAATCAGAAAGAACTTAAAATTATAATTAAAGGAGAAGAGACCCATTAATACAGAATGGAGGAAAATAGTCTAACTTTGGAAAAACGCAAGGATATTTGGGAACAATTTACTCAAAAATTATTCTTAAGATTGTCTATCATAAATCTGGATTTAACAGAGATTGTGTAAGAGAAAAAGTTTTTCTGGATAAAACTGAGATTGTGGCTGATTGGAATGTGTATCTAAAATGACAGATCACAACAATGATATGGAAAAAAGTGTTACCCTAGATATACAAATGAAATCAGCTTATGCTTTATTAACTAATACACAAATAACAAAACAGAAGGGTAATGGATGACATTTTAGCTTGGATTTAAAGAAGAGCCTTGTTAAAGCCTTGAAGGGTTTTCTGATAGAGATAAAGAGCAAATGAAAAAAAATCAAGTTCTAGGAGACTATGTAAAGAGATTAAAGGTCAAAGCAAAGGGAAAAAGTGTAAAGTTGTTTTATTTGGTGAAATTTAAAATATTTATGTTGTTATTCCTTGTAACAATGAATTTTTGCTGATCAGAGACATGAAAGATTTGATTATATAGATAGAGATTGGGAAGAAACCTTTTGTTGTACATTCAGAGAATGTGAAAAAAATTACTGTGTTAAAAGCGGTGGTGGGATTCAAATAATTTAACAACCAGTTCTCTGCCCTAATGACCGTTTTAAGCAGGGGTGGGATTCAAATTTCTTAACAACTGGTTCTGTGGGTGTGGCCTAATTTGTGGGTGTGGTTTGGTGGTCATGTGAATGGGGTGGGAGTGGTTTGCTGATTGGGCATGGCTATGTGGTCATGTGACGGGTAGGCATGGCTACATGGTCATGTGATTGGGGTGGGCGTGGCTATGTGGCTGGCAACCCAAATTTAAGTAGTCCTCACTTAATGACCAGGTCCTTGCTTAGTGGCCAATTGCTTAGCAAGTGCTTTTTGCCAGTTTCCAAGGCCTGGGGAGGCCCAGGCAAGACCCAGGCAGGTGGCCATGTGGCTGGCAACCCAAATTTAAGTGGTCCTCGCTTAATGACCAGGTCCCCGCTTAGTGGCCAATTGCTTAGCAAGTGCTTTTTGCCAGTTTCCAAGGCCTGGGGAGGCAGGTGGCCATGTGGCTGGTGAACCCAAATTTAAGTGGTCCTCGCTTAAGGACCAGGTCCTCGCTTAGTGGCCAATTGCTTAGCAAGTGCTTTTTGCCAGTTTCCAAGACCTGGAGAGGCCCAGGCAGGTGGCATGTGTCTGGCAACCCAAATTTAAGTGGTCCTCGCTTAATGACCAGGTCCTCGCTTAGTGGCCAGCTGCTTAGCAAGTGTTCTAATTTACAAATGACCTCCACACAGCTACTTGGCCTGTTTTTGGTGTTTTGACAGTCACACACCACACACACACACACACACACACACACACACACACACACACACACCCTTCTAACCCTGCTTTTTTTTATTCTGTAAGGATCTCCTGCTGGAGCAGGGGTTGGACTAGATGACCTCCGAGATCCCTTTTAGGCCAGCCCTAGATTGCTGTGCTGCTTCAAAGTCTTCTGAAGCCAGGGTTTATGTCCTTCCTTCCTCTCCTTTTTTCTCTCTCCCTCCCTCCTTCCTTCCATGTATTTATCTATCCATCCATAATATATCTCATTTACTTTCTCCTCCCTCTCTCCCTCCCTCCCTCCCTCCCTCCCTCCCTCCCTCCCTCCCTCTTTCTTTCTTTCTTTCTTTCTTTCTTTCTTTCTTTCTTTCTTTCTTTCTTTCTTTCTTTCTTTCTTTCTTTCTTTCTTTCTTTCTTTCTTTCTTTCTTTCTTTCTTTCTCCCCCTTCCTTCCATCCCCCTTTCTTTCTTTCACTTCCTTTCTCTCTCCTTTTTTCTTTCCCTTTTCTTTCTTTTCTTTCTTGTATCTCCCTCTCTCTTTCCCTCTCTCTCTTTCTGTATCCCCCTCTCTTTCTCTCTCTCCCCTCCCTCTCTCCTTCTTTCTTTGTCTTTCTTTCTGTCCCTTCCTCCTTCCCTCTCTCCTTTTAAAGCTAGGAAGCCCACATGAAACACAAACATACACACACACCCAGGGGTGGGATTCTCCCAGTTTGGCTCTGTTCTATTGTCCTCTGCCTCTCAGAGAATAAGCCTGCAGGCAGGGACTGTGATTTTTAATCTTTGTGCAGGGTCTTCAAAAAATAATAATAATACATGCAATCAACAGAAACAAATGAGGCAGCTTAGAAACAAGAGGATGCTCAGAGCAACCCCAGTTCTACAGTATCATAGAATAAGAACAGCCCAGAAGAAAGGCAATAGGAAGGAAGGAAGGAAGGAAGGAAGGAAGGAAGGAAGGAAGGAAGGAAGGAAGGAAGGAAGGAAGGAAGGAAGGAAGGAAGGAAGGAAGGAAGAAACCACCCTACTGAGGGCTGCAGAATCATGCAGCCTTTAACATTTCAGATTGGTGACCCTTCCTAGACCCAACTGGTGCTTCTTATTGTATCTACAGTACATGAGTTTCAGTCCCAAAGATGCTCCTTCTCCCCAGGAGCCCAACCTTCAATTCTGGATGAATACTTCTGCACCTTTTCACTCTTTGTTCCTCAACATCCTTCTTACATTGGATCACAAGCTATTGGACCAGATCAGGGGGTCGGGGGTCGGTAGCCACCCAGTTGTGAGATTCTCTCTTTCCCTCTCTTTCTCTCTCTCTCCTCCCTCCCCCCTCTCTCTTTCTCTGTCTCCCCCTCTTTCTCTCTCTCTCTTTCTATCTCATCTCTTTTCCCCTCTCTCTTTCTCTCTTTCTCTCCCCTTCCTTTCTCCCTCCCTCTCTTTCTTTCTTTTTCTTTCTGTCCCTTCCTTCCATCCCCTCTTTCTTCCTTTCACTTCCTTTCTTTCTTCCTTTTTCTTTCTTGCTCTTTTTTTCTTTCTCTCTCTCCCTTCCTCTTTTTGCCTTTCCTTCCTTCCTTCCTTCCTTCCTTCCTTCCTTCTCTTCTCTCTCTCTCTCTCTCTCTCTCTCTCTCTCTCTCTCTCTCTCTCTCACACACACTCACACACACACACACACACACACACACACACGAGCGGTGCCATTTTAAAGGCTGCTGCTTTAAGAGAGAGGGGACCTTGCAACGGGGCTTTGAGCACCCCCCACCCCAGCCGTCGCCGCTCCACTGGGAGATGCTTTCTGAGGGCTGAGGCAGGGAGTAATCACGCTTAAAGCGGTCCCATTGGGAGGGAGGAAGAAAAGTTCAGCAACCTTTCTCCGAAGATTCTCCCAGCGCCGTGTGTGCATGCTCTACCAGAGAAGGAGGAGAAGAATTGCCAAACTTTTCTTACTCCCTTCCCTTCGGAGAGGAGCTGCTCAGAAGGCAGCTTCTGTCACCGGGCTGTCTGTTTATGGTCCCCCCTCTCAACCCCCCATGTCAAAGTACCTTAAAGGTACAGGCTGCGGCAGCTGCCTTCATGCTGGGGGGCAGGAAGAAAAGTTTGGCAACTCTTCTCCTCGGACATACACACACACACAGTGAGTCGTCCACGTGCCAACTCCTTGCAGAAGTTCCTTTGCATGTGCACAACGCCAGAGGGACTCACCCATGCACAGAAGGTCCCAGCCTCACGTGTCCATACTCTGTGAGAATGCCGGAGGAGGAAGACAGGTTTTTCTTCTTCCCTCTTCTGACACATACTGGCCAGGGAGTTGAGCAGTGTCAAGTGGACTAAGTGTCTTCCCAGCCAGTGCAGCAAATGCAAATTTGCAGATACTCCAGGATTCCCGGTTTTAGCTGCAAGAACTGCAGACAGTCTTCCTTCCCCACCATACACATCCTCTTCCCGCCGCCCCATGCGAGGCAGGAGGCCCGACAGAAAGCGCCTGGCCCAAAGACACAGCCTTCCATGATGGAGCCCTTCCCGGCAGCGAGGGAAGAGAATGCTTTCTCCTCTTGCTGGCAAGCATGGCTCTGTCCTCGCGGTGGCTTTTCCATGGCCAGCGAGGGGAAGAGAATGCTTTCTCCTCTCACTGGCAAGCACAGCCCCAGCCCCGCGCCGGCTTTTCCATGGCCAGCGAGGGGAAGAGAACGCTTTCTCCTCTCACTGGCAAGCACAACCCCGTCCCCACGGCGGCTTTTCCCTGGCCAGTGGGGGCAGGAGAACACTCTCTCCTCTCGCTGGCAAGCACAGCCTCCAGCCCAGGCAAGCCCGGGGATGGGGCAGGGTATTCGGAAACAGCGCAGCAGCCTAGGCTGCCCCGGGTGTTGACTTGACTGGCGCTTGCTTGTAGGCTCACTCACCCAGGGAGATCAGGGCCACGGTGGAATGCAGGCAGCAGTGGCGGGCAAAGGCAGGTTAGCAATGGTGGGCGAGATGAGGAATAACTGGGCAGGGCGGGGACTGCGCGGGCAGGAAGGGGCAGGGCCAGCCAGGGCAGGATTTACCAGTTCTCCGAACTACCCAGACTCATAACATCCTGTTCTATAGAACCGTTCCGAATTGGTAGAAAGCCACCCCTGCTTCTGTAGTTGACAACCAGACTGGAATTTTCATGTAATGTTGTTTTCTTATTTTCTCCCATATCAACAATAAAGAATCTTGTATATAGTGTCTCTTGAAATGCCCATGTCTTACTTTCTTTATACCATAAAAAAGCATGCCATCCCAGTAATAGATCATGACCTTCTAGTGTTAACAATCTAACATTCCTTAATAAAACCCATACTTTAACCCATATCAATGCCGCCACCTGATAATATACTACCCAGTTAGGTGAGCCAAATCCTCCTCTTATTCTAGCATTTAATAACAACTTAAGTTTAATTCTTGCCTTCTTCCCCTGCCATATGTATTTCAATATTATTTTATTTAAGTCCATAACAATTTTTTCCCCTAATTTAATTGGAATAGTCCAAAACAAATATAAGATCCCTGGTAATATATTCATCTTAATTGTAGATATTCTCCCTATCAGGAATAATTGTAGATTTTGCCAATCTTTTAAATCTGTCTCAATTTCTTTTATATGTTTAACATAATTATCTTCCTTCAAAATTCCACATCTTGCTGTTAGATATATTTCTAAGTATTTTACTTTATTTATAATCTGAATGTTCAGTCCTTCTGTCAAAATAGTCTTTTGTTTTCCCGTCATATTCTTAACTAATACCTTGGTTTTATCCTTATTTATTTTCAATCTTGCCACCTGTCCATATTCTTCAATTTTTTGAACAATTTGGGCGCTGATTTCACTGGTTCCTCCAATATGAAAATCAAATCATCCACAAACGCTTGTAGCTTATATTCCTCCTTTTGTATTTTCATTCCCTTTATTTCCCTATTGTCTCTGATATTTCTATTTAGCACCTCCAAGATCAACACAAACAGTAATGGCGACAAAGGACATCCTTGTCTAGTTCCTTTTTCAATATTGATATTTTTCATCAAATCTCCATTAATCATCACTTTAGCAGATTGCTTTTGATATATTGCCTCAACTGCTTTTATAAATCTTTCTTCAAAGCCCATCTGTTCTATTTGTAGTATCATAAACTGCCAGTTTACATTATCAAAGGCTTTTTGTGCATCTAAAAATACCAAGGCCATTTGCTTCTCTGAATAAATTTCATAATATTCCAAGGTGTTCAAAATTATTCTTATATTGTCTTTGATCTGTCTCTTAGGCAGGAATCCATTTTGATCAACATGTATAAAGTTATTAAAGTATTGTTTAAATCTTTCTGCCATAACTGAAGCAAAGATTTTGTAATCCGCATTTAACAGGGAAATGGGTCTATAGTTTTTAATCTGTTGTAGATCAGTGTCCTATTACCTCTATTAAGGTAATATAAGCTTCTGTCTATGCGTCAGGTATTTTAGCTTTCAACAAGACTTCATTCATCATTTCAAGCATTATATTACTCATGATTTCTGTAGAGTCAAAAAATTCAGTTGGAACACCATCCGGGCCTGGAGCCTTCCCAATATTTTGTCTGTTTAACGCTTCTGTCAGTTCCATCATTGTTATTTTCCCTTCTAACATTATCTTAGTGTCTTCAGGTATTTGAGGTAACTCTGCTTTTTGTAGATATTGTTTAACTTTTTCTTGTTCAATATTCTCTTACTTATACAATATCTCATAATACTTCTGTACAATCTCTTTCTGTTCTTCATTTCCATTACAGCTCACACCTTTGTCATCAATGTGTTATCTTTTTTGTTTTGCTCTCTTTTTTCAGTTTGTATGCAAGCCATCTACCAGGTTTATTCGCGTTTTCAAAAATTTTTTGTTTGGCACTTCTAATTTTTTGAGCTAATTCTTCTTTTTCTGTCAACCCTATTTTATGCTTAATTACCTCCATTTGTTTTTTATTAATAGTATTTTGTGGATATTTTTGCAATTCTTTCTCAAGTTTCCTGATTTCACCCTCTAATATCTGTTGATTCTGTCTTTTCTTAACATTTCTTCTTCTTGTATAATCTATAATCAAACTTCTAGTATAGGCCTCCATGGTGTCCCATAGGTTCTGCAATGAGGTTTCTTCCTTTTTATTGTCCTTAAAGAAAAATGCCAACTGTTTTTCCAGTTTCTGTATGAATTCTTTTTCTTTCAAAATTACATTATTTAAAGTCCATCTTGATCTTTTCCTTTGTCCTTGCCATTTGACCCATATTGGGTTGTGATCCGCCCAGGTACTTGTGTTGAGGTAATTCCCTGTTAGGAGATTGAGTGCACACAGGGAGACGTAGTGAGAGTGGTGAAGAATAACACACAACCAGCACACAGATACACTGTATAGTAAAATGTAGGTTTTTACTTCCAGTAAACAGTTAAGCAAAGTCCAACAAACAGTCCAAGTCATACATGGTTATAGCAGTCAGTATTCACTCCAGAGATAATCCAATAACAAAGTCCAGTATCAAAAACAGTTCAGTAATAGACTCACATCAATCCAAGAATAACGATGATCAGCAACAGTCAATGCAGGAACCAAAAACAGCGAACACCAGAACATCGACCAACTAGCAACTAGCAACACTCAGGGAAACCAGGTTTCTGGCTCCATCTTACGGCCGTTTGAGGAACCACACCCAATTACAATTTTAGCATTCCCTTAAAGAGACAGTATTAAAATGTCTATCCTGGTTTATATATTTCCAACCCAACTGTTAGGTGATTTACATTCCTAACATTCTCCCCTTTGGGTAGGACAATATATACAACCTTACATTCTAAGTCCATAATCCTCACAGCAAGCCTTATAATTTACAGAGCCTTGGGCTTTTGTAAAATGATCTGTGATGTTATTTTCTGACATACAGTATTCCAGCTTAATCATCTTACTTTGCACACATTGTCTCACATTTAAATATCTTAAATCAGTGTATTTTGTTCTTGTCTTTACAGCAAGATTTGAAGCCCTCTGTGTTGCTGATTGGTTGTCTTCATAAACAACAATAGAATCTGTTACATCAATTCCCATGTCAATCAATAGTTGCTTATAACAAACTAAATCTGTACATAATAGAGATAAGCATGAGAATTCAGCCTCCATTGTTGACAAACTTAGATGTTTCTGTCAAATAGACCTCCATTCAATCAACACCTTTCCTAATAATACTACAGTACCTGATGTAGATTTATGTGTATTTACGTCTGTGGCAAAACTTGCATTGACATATGCAGTTAAACTTAGTTCATCCTTAGGCTCCCAATATAATGCATAATGCATTGTTTGTTTCAAATATCTTAACACACACTTAGCAGCTTGCCAGTGCCTTTCAGTTGTCTCAGCATTAAACCTTGCTAATTGGTTAACACTGTATGCTATATCTGGTCTTGACCAATTACTGAGATAAGATAAACTACCAATCAAGGACTGATAAATGTTCTTATCAAAAATAGGACTTTGTACATCACTGTGACTAAACTCCTGGCTCATTGGTGTTTTAGCCGGCTTACAAAGTTCCATTTTAAAACTTTTTAGAAATTGTTTAATTTCATCTGCCTGTGAGATTTTGTATCCTTTCTTAGTTCTATCTATCTTTAAACCAAGATATTGTTTAATTTCTCCTAACTGTTTTATCTTAAATTTCTTCTCTAACAGTGATATTATTTTAGTAGCTTCTTGTTCAGTTTTGGTGGTTAATGCTATGTCATCAGTAAACAATAGCAACAATGAAACTACACCATCATTTTCCTTTTTAAATAAATATGGATCAGCCATGCCAGCTACAAAACCTCTCTTAGTTAATTCCTTAACTATACACTAGTTCCACTCATATCCTGATTGCTTCAAGCCATAAAGACTCTTTTTCAATCTCCAGCAATCAGTTGTATTATCATTTTTGATACCTAAAGGTTTCTTTAAATAAATAGTGTGTTGCAATAGTGCATGCAGATATGCCATCTCTACATCTAAATGATTTACAATGTATTCCTCCTTAGCTGCCCACACTAATGCTTCTCGTAATGTAGTAGCCTTCAGACTAGGTGCAAACACCTCATCGTAGTTTTTTGACTGAACCCTTGTGCTACTAATCAGGTTTTATGGGTAACAGTCCCATTCAAATCTGTCTTAAGTTTATAAATTTACTTACATCCTATGGCTTGTTCACCTGGTGGTAACCTGACATGTTCGTATACCTCCAGTTTTTATAAGGATTTCAGTTCCTTATCCATTGCTTCCTGCCAAGCAGCCTGATCCTTAGTAGGATACAGTTTCATTTCATTATAATTACCAGGAACTGTATTCACTTGACATACAACACTAGCCTGATATCTATCAGGTGGTCGTGTTACTCGGGTTGAACATCTCGGTATTACAGGGCTTACTGGTGGACTCTCCTGTGCCACCTGCTCCTGTTCTTCTACCTCCTCCTGTGCCTGTTCTCCTACTTCCTCCTGTGCCTGTTCTTCCTCTTTAATGGCTATTCATGGTTTACTTATTTCATCTTTAGGGACTACTTTGGTGTCAATAATAACATCATTGCTGGATTCCTGTTCCAGTTTATTCCACCCAACATGCTCAAGAAATTTAGCACTAGCGCTACAGTAAATATTAGCTGTGCCTTGATCCCAAAATCTAAACGATCTATGGTTAGCTTCGTAACCTACAAAAAATAATTTCCTAACTCTATGTTGCTCTTTCATTCTTACTTGTGAGGGAATATGCACCCATGCTGGAGCTCCAAATGTGTGTAGGTAACTTAAATTTGGCTTTCTGCCATGCCAACGAGTGAATGGCAATTCACTAGTTGTTGTGTTCACTACATTGTTCAACACATGGTTACTACACATTACGGCCTCACCCCACAGTGTTTCAGGCAAACCTAAGTCAGTTAATATAGTGCGAGCCATGGCTTGTAACGTTCACCCTCTTCGTTCTACAAATGAGTTATGTTGTGGTCTGTAAGGTGCAGAATGTTTATGCTCGACACCAGCCAATTTTAACATAGTTTGGAATCTATTGTTAACAAACTCAGTCCCATTATCAGTAACTAAAGTCATTACTCTACGTTCATTTTTCTCTCAGCAAACCTCAGCCAATTAAAGAAATTTTGGAATGCTTCTGTTTTGTTTTTCATTAAATAGCAGAAACCATATTGTGAGTAATGATCCATTATACTCAAAACATAGCAGGCACCTCCCAAACTGGGTTTCTTAGGACCAATTTTGTCAGCAAACACAACCTCTAAAGGTTCCTTGGTCTTAAACCCATTTAGTCTGTTTGCAGGAGTAACCTTGCTTTTCTCCTGGTTACAGGCATTACAGTTTAAATACTCTCTACAGGTTTTAATTTTACTCCCTCTGACAGTTCAACAGTTTTTTTGATCATTTTGAAATTAATGTCATGTGGCTTAACATTGTTATAAACTGAGTTAGCCATCTTCAACTGGTCATCATGTATCACATATAAATCATTCTCTAAAGTAGCAGTAACACTTTTACCCTCTTTCTCTATTATACAGTTATCTCCCCTAAAGGTTACTACATAACCAATATTAACTAAAGCCCTTACCGATAGCAAATTAAATTTCAGTTTAGGTACCTATAACATAGTTAAATGATTGTTTATACATGAACAATATGCAGTACCTTCACCAGATGCTTTCATCTTCCATCCATTTGCCAATGATACATGTTGTTTACTCGTGGACATCGTTACAAAGCTCTCTCTATTTCTAGTAATGCACTGCGATGCTCCACTATCAACTACCCACAAATCATGGTTTACAGTTGAATTGCTAGACATAGCTAAATTAACATTCTTCTTAGACTTCTGGTGATTACCAGTATTCTGTCGTTTTCCCTTTTTACAGAATCTAGCTGTATGTTCCCTAGCCCCACAAGAAAAAACATTTCCTAACAGTATAGGCAATTGAAGACAAATACTCTTCTTGTGGTTGTTCCTTCTTCAGTTGATCCCTATCCAATCAACTTCTTGCATCTTCTAACAACCTTCCGGTTATGTCAGTCAATGTCACTTCATCTTTGGTCAGGACTTCCAGTGAAGATACATAATCATCATAACTTCCACCCAATGAGGAAAGAATGATGTAAACTTGATGCAGCCCTGAAAATATCAGTTCCTTTTTACGTAGCTCCTGAAAAGTTCTTTTCATGAAGTTCAAATAGGCTAACATATCTCCACCTTTCAGAAGACGTGCTCTAAACAATTTACGTGTAAGATGTATGTGTGCACCTACACTGTCACGAACATAAATCCTCTTCAAATTCTCCCAACACCTAGCAGCAGACTCTTCTCCACGAATATGGACTAGCTGCTGGTCACTCAGTGTTAGTCCAATTATACAAAGAGCTCGTTCGTTGTTCCGTTTAAAGTCAGTTAACTTCTTGGCATCGTCCTCATCATCTGGATCCCAAGCATTTACATCTGTTGGATCTTGAACTACAGTCCATAACCCTTCCTTACGCAGAAGTAGACTGCACTTCATAGACCAGGAAACATAGTTTATTCCATCCAACCGGGTTATCAGTGATAGACTTGTTGACAGTCTTGTGCCATCTTTACCAGGACAGTAAACCACAATAAAACAGAAAACAGCTGTCTCTATACATTACTGTGTATTCACACTACCTCTCAGTTACCTAAGCCTGGTATGGCCTGGGCCCATAACCAGTGTTGAGGTAATTCCCCTTTAGGAGAAAAAGCGCACACAGGGAGACGTAGTAAGAGTGGTGAAGAATAACACACAACCAGCACACAGATACACTGTACAGTAAAATGTAGGTTTTACTTCCAGTAAACAGTCAAGCAAAGTCCAACAAACAGTCCAAGTCATACATGGTTATAGCAGTCAGTATTCACTCCAGAGATAATCCAATAACAAAGTCCAGTATCAAAAACAGTTCAGTAATAGACTCACATCAATCCAAGAATAACGATGATCAGCAACAGTCAATGCAGGAACCAAAAACAGCGAACATCAGAACATTGACCAACTAGCAACTAGCAACACTCAGGGAAACCAGGTTTCTGGCTCCAACTTATGGTCGTTTGAGGAACCACACCCAATTACAATTTTAGCATTCCCTTAAAGAGACAGTATTAAAATGTCTATCCTGGTTTATATATTTCCAACCCAACTGTGAGTTTACTTACATTCCGAACAACTTCCTTCAATATTCATTTCTTGTATATTAGAAATTATTTCCGATGACATCCAAATTATGTCAATTCTCGACCAAGATAAATGTCTATTTGATTAAAATGTATATTGTCTACCTTTAGGGTTCATTTCTCTCCAAACATCTCTAATCCTAAGTTTCTCCACCATCTTAAAAAAGGATTTTGGAAGTGTCTTTCTACTCTTTTTGTTAAGTTTCTGTCTTTTATAGTCCAATTTTGTGTCTACTATAACATTAAAATCTCCCAACATGCAAATATTCTCATATTCCAATTCTACTATCTTCTCGTGCAACGTTTTGTAAAATCCTTCTTGTTTTTCATTTGGTGCATAAATTGCTACTAAAAGTATTTTCAAATTATTATCCATTATTTCCACCATCAAGATTCTTCCTTCTTCGTCTGTATAAATTAATTTGTCCTTAGTGGTATTCTTTATGTTTGGTACTACTGCTCTTTTATTTTGTTGAGCCAATGAGGCATATAAGTCACCAATTCTTGGGTACTTCAGCTTTTGAATATGTGGTTGTTTAATATGGACCTCTTGCAGGCAGACTATATCTAATTTTAATTTTACTAATTTCCTTTTAATGGGTGAGTTTAATCCATTTATATTAATTGAAGTCAATTTCTTTTCTTCCGTTGTTTATATAGGATTTATTGCTCTCATTGATCTTTGCTCTCTAGGTTCTCTAGGCTCCTCTCTTCCACCAACTGCTCCTTCTTCTTGTAATATTTCATCTCTTTTTTCTTTATCTCTTAACTCCACCATCTCCCTTTGAGAGTTATCTGTCTCCTCCTCCCATCTTCTCTCCTTCTCTATTGAATCTAGTCTTTGTCATTGTTCTTGCCAAATAAAGGTTAAGCCTTCTGGAACCAGCCATCTGTAGTTCGCTTCTTTTTTAATTAATATTTTCATCAAGAATTGATATAATCTTCTCAACTCTCTCACTTTCCTTGGTACTTGTTTCAGGACTAATATCTCTTTTCCTTTATATCTCTGGGTCACCTCTGGCTCTCTGCAATATTTGCATTTTAATTGTTTTCTCAGTGAACCTCACATGGACTTCTCTTGGTAATTTATTTCTCATAAGTATCTTGTAAATACTTGGAATGCTTCATCTATACCAGTGGTTCCCAAAGTGGGTGGTACCATCCCCTGGGGGAGGTGGGATGCCATAGAGGGGCGCTAAGAGGCAAGGGGGCTGGCAGGGGGCACTAAGAGGTGGCAGGGGGCACTGGAGGAGGGCCCATTGCAGAGCGCAATTCAGGGGTGGGATTCTACCAGTTCGCAAGAACCGATTGTTACTGTTCCTAGTAATTTGAAGAACCGGTAAAACGGGCCCCTTACTGGCCTTGCCCCTCTCTGCCCATGCCTCTGTTCCCTGCTGTCAGTCCTTATTGCGCATGCGCAACAATAGCTGACAGCATTCTCTCCCCTTTTCCCTCTGCCCACCCTCTCCCCTCCGCCCCACCCAGTCACTCCTTATGTAGTGCATGTGCGCTCGTTTCCCCTGTTTTCCCGCCCACTGCCATCACTTCCAGCATCAGCCAGGCAGCCAGGCAGCCATCACTTCCTGCCTTCCATCATCTGATCTCCCTAGGTGAGTTACACTCTGCAGGCCCTGATCGCCTACATACTGCTGCCGCCACCAACCCCAGTCCTGGGCCAGCCTAGGCTGCCACCACCACCGCCCTCACCTTGCTGCCACCACTGCCACAAGCCCCGGTTGAGTCCTAACTCCTGGGCCGGCCTAGACCGCCACGGCCATTCTGCTGCCGCCCTCATCCTAGCTAGCTTTCCCCACACCCCACTTGCCTAACTTGCTTAGCCGACAGAGCCAAGGCTCCATGCGGCACTCACGGCCTAGCAAGCTTCCTCCCCATCCCACTTGCCTGGCTTGCTGGTAGCCGTGACGAAGGCTCGTTACTGCTTGTGTCCCGCCTGGATCCTCAGCAGCTGCTGAGCGGAGCGGTGCAGCAATCAACGGGGTGAACCTGCAGGGCCAGCGCCTCGAACGCAGTGATGGCAGCACATTGGGAAAGTACAGCAAAGCCAGAGTGGCTTTGCTTTATTTTTCCAATGCGCCACCACTGCCACGTTCAAGGCACGGCCCTGCAGGCTCACCCCATTGAGCCCACTGCACCGGATGGACCTGCCCAAGCAAATCCGAGCGGAGCGGTACACCAAGTCAATGGGGTGAGCCTGAGAGAGTGAAAGATAGAGTGAGAAAAGAGAGCGACAGAAAGAGAAAAGGAAGAAAAGAAAGAGAAAGAGGAAAGAAAGAAAAAGAGACAGACAAAGAAAGAGGGGAGGGAGTGAGTGAGAGACCTGATGCATCAGATTGAAATGAGGCCTAGTTTAGAGGCCCTTTTCCACATTGAAGCATCTTTGCCAGCATCTTGCCAGCACATTGAAACATCTTTGGCTTCTATTAAAGGTTTTGTGGATGAAACATGGTCAAACCTATCAGGAAGCTCTCACATTTTTTGAGGCTTTAAACAGGATCCATTGGACTAGACCTCCACCCTAAAAAATTACTTTTCCCCAATGTATTACAGTGCCAATTCAGAAGTAGGCAAAACAAAAATGTACTGGTAAATTACAAGGAGAACACAAACACACACTCCCTTCTAACTCTGCTGGAGCAGGTGATTGGACTAGAATAGATATCTCATTATCCTTCTCTTCCCTCCCTCCCTCCCACCTTCTTTATTTCTTTTTTTTTCTGTCCCTTCCTTCCATCCCCCCCTCTTTCTTTGTCTATCCTGTTTTCTTTCTGTCCCTTTTCTCTTTCTTTTCTTCCTTCTCTTTTTCTCTCTCTCTTTCTTTTCTCTCTCTCTCGTTGCCCCTCTCAGGCTCGCCCCATTGACTTGGTGCACCCTCTGCTTGGACTTTTTTGGGCAGGTCCCTCCAGTGCAGCAGGCTCAATGGGGTGGACCTGCGGGGCCGGCACCTAGAGCGCGGCAGTGGCAGTGCATTTGAAAAGTAGAGCAAAGCCAGACATCAGTAATTTTTGCTGCAAAGAATAACAAAAGCTTCCTTGGCTGTGCATAAGAAGGGACACACATGTCAATGCAATTCAGCAACATAAAATAAAGAAATACAAATAAAACAAATCAACAACAATCGGCAAAGCATCTCTGATTAGATTCTATTCACTACTAGAATGTAATCAGAGATGCTTTGCCAATTCTAGTCCAATGACCTGCTCCAACATGGCTAGAAGGGAATGTGTGTGTGTTTGCATGGCTGTCAAAACTCCAAAAACAGGTGAAGTAGATCTGGGGAGGTCAGTCATAAATATTAGAACACTTGCTAATAATCCAACAGCAAAACCAAAGTCCAGCTGACAACACAGAGTTCCCAGTTGCAGACCAAAATAAGTCATAAAACAAGTTACTTCCACCACACACTGTCCAAGGCCTAATATCTAATATCAAATTTATTTATTTATTTTATTGGATTTGTCAATCGCTTACAAGATAATAGATATAAGTATAAACATGAGTAAGATTACAGGATATATGTACGAATAAATGGGGACAATAGGACAGGGACAGTAAGCACAATGGTGCACTTATGCACGCCCCTTCCACATCTCTTAGGAATGCTATTCAGCATTCACACCAATCTTGACTCTTCAATCTCCAACTGCTAAAGTTGTTTTCCAAGAGGAACACCTGTAAAAACATTCATCCAGTGCTCTTCTCTTTATCTTAATAAAAACAACTGATGGGTAGTAGAAACATTCCCACCAGTTTCCATAAGAATTTTTTTTTAAAGGCCTCTGGGTGGCAGTCTTGCATAAAACATTTAGTTATCAGCACTGTTTAAAGTTATAGAAAGAGAAAAAAAAGTCCAAGCAGATTAAAATAAAAGGTTTCTTTTTGGGAGAAAAGGAAAACTAATAAAAACACAAAAAGAATAATAGTAACTGTAAAGTCTCTCCTTAAAATCAAAGTTGAAAGTTGTATTATTGTAGCAAAAGTCCAGTCCAATTAGTTTAAGTTCCTTATTAAAAATCAGTAAAAATGACTTAAATAACACCAATTCTTCTGACTTCAGGTTTAATTTCACTACTTATTCTTCTTCTGTCTTCAATATTCTTAATTCTTCCCCTCTTAGGGTGCTCTCTCTTTAAAAAAAAATTAAGGGTCTCACCAAAGCCGACACACTTTCCGTTCTTCTTCTCTTCCATTCCAGAGCAGTCCCAACTTTTCAGCAACTTTAATGGCGCTTCCTTCTGCAGCTGGTTTGAAGAGCTTCGCCTGGATCAACCAGGGATTTTGCAATATCCCTGGGATCAACAGGCTGCGCTTTTCTTGTTTACTGTCTCTACGGGATGGTTTTGATGCAAATGGACCTCCCGCTGCAGTGGTATCAGCGCCGGATCTGGAGCCCCAGAATCACACGTCATTTCATTGTGACGTCAGCCCTGCCACCTCAAATTTTCAGATTCCTGTCTGCAGGTTTTCTGGAAAGAGCCTGAGTGCATCCTGCAGCCGGTATCTTGCAGAAGTATTCAGGGGAAACCAGAGACTGAGTCAATTAGAACTGTCCCTCAAGGATCCAGATGAGAAAACCATGGGACTGTTGTACTAAGTGCTCAAGCATCCAGAATATAACATAGAGACACTACAATAAGTAGCCATTTTCTCTCTCTTCATTTTCATGTGGTAACCATCTGTTGAATGTTTATCTTCTGGAAATATATCCAGGATGAGGCAATTCTAATTCTAATATATAACTTTCTGTTCTTTCAATGATATATTTCCTGTTTCTTTTCTTTTTTTTGTAAGTTTTATTTGGGTTTTCACAAAAAAAAAGAAATACAAGTAAAACATCTTTTCTGAAAGCGGCATAATCCTGGGTTACATCTCTTCGTACAGACACAAATTCAAGTTCATGCTCATTTTTATATTCCATTCCATATCTTATTACTATTCTACATTTTCTACATAGCTTCTCCCCTCTTTTAACTTTCTTAATTTTATTTTATTTATTTCATCCCAATTCAAATCATTGTATTTATATTCTTTGTCTGTCCTGTTTCAACTGTCTACTATCTTTTCTCATTAAACAAAATTTCTCCTGTAATCACTGATTGGAGTATGACGCCTTTATATCTTTCCCCTAAACTTTCCATAGTTAATTCCCCCCCTTCACTTATATTTTATAAAACATTGACTAATTAAAATGTTCCCATTCCTTCCTAATTCAATTTTCTAATTTATTTTGTTTCATTTATTTTAATCACAAACATTTCCCCAAACCACACCAACTACTTTATCCCTCTTTTTAATCATATGTTGTTTCCAATTTTCTAAAAGTATTTCTATTACAAACATAACAGTACAATCTTATGTACCTTCACAGAATCCCCTTTTCAGTTAGATTTTCACCCATTATCTTTAAATAGGTCCTGTTTCTTTACATCTTGCTCCAAACCTTTATAACTTCTCTTCCTTTCCTTCTTCCCTCTCTTCTTCTCTTTCCCCTTTTTACCCCCCTGTCTCTCCACCTCCATTTCCCTCTTCTGTATTCCCCTTTTCTGTTGCTTTCCAACATTATATCCACTTTTCAAATTATTTTTCCCTTTTTTGGCTGTTTTTTTTAGGTCTTAAATTCTCCATTCTCTTTCCCCTTTCTTCCCCGCATAGAGTTACTTGTTCATTAAAGATGGCTTCTTCTTTGTCCCAGTCTTCTTGTTTTGTAGTCTTTTCTTGTTGTTTCTCATAGTTGGAGATCTCCATTTCTAAGAATTGAAAAATGAAGCCAAAAGAGCCCTTCCCTTCTTGTGCCTCTTCTTTGTATTTTTTAAGTTCCATTTTCAATTCCTCCAAAAGTGATGCCATTGTAAAAAAATTTAAACAACCACCCAATTAATTTTAGTCATTCAAATATAATAACCAAAAATCCAAAAGTCACCAGATAGTCCAACTAGACACAGCTGTTTCCTTTTTACACTTTCTCTTCCTGGGGTTACTATTTAGTTGCAAAATCTCAGTTAAAATGTATCTTTTAGAAATCTTGTTGAAGTTTTACTTTAGATTCTTTTGAAGTCCAGGCAGTCTCCTCCCTCCAGATCCTGCCCTTATTCTTTTCCTCTCCCTTCTTGCTTATAAAAGAAAAAGGTTTTAATGTCCAGAAATCTTTATTGTCCCTTTGGCATTTAATTATATTTTCATCTTAATTGCCGATTAGTGCCAAAACAGATTTTTTTGATTTCTTATTCTGATCTCTTAGTTGTCAATGTAAGGAAGGAGAGAGAAGGAAAAAAAACCTTTCACTTTTCACTTTTTTTCGCTGCTTCCGACCTTCTTTGGGAACGATGTTATCTTTTGTAAAATTTAAATTCCAGGGTACCTTAATTGTTGTTTTATTCAGCTTAACCCGGTCAGCCAAAACTTTCACTTCTTATCTTCCTCCTGCACTTTCTTTTCCGGTTGAGTTCTTCTTTGAGGCAGCCATTTCTGACCACCACTCCTACCGCCTTCGGGAAAGGGAGTTTGGCCAGCGGAGGAGGAGAGATGCGGCTCTCCTTGACCCTGCTGGCAGTCTCCCCCTTCTTCACCACCTCTATGGGGTGGCTTAGCCCCAAAGCCAGCTGGCTCGGGGCGCTCCAGCGGTGAGCCCAGGCAGAAACCGCGCACGATCGTGGATTCCTATCTGTCGCCGAAGCCATTCAAACCGGAAGTACCATATTTCCTGTTTCTTTTCAAAGATCTAAATACTGAAACTCTCACGATTATCTTTCAGTTGGTGAAATAGTGCATTATGCAGCAATAGGCTTGTTTTTTTTAGTAATTTACCTCAAATTGATAACTTACAAAATTGTCCAAAATGTAGGATCCCTTTTTCCTGTTGGAATAAAATTTGTTGAAGTTGTTCTTGTTTCACTCCTATTGGCTTCTGCTGTGTCGCTGCTGCGGTCACTTGATCTTTGTTATGATATGTAATAACCCTTGAATAACAAGGATATGCACATGGAAACGTTCATGAATAATTATTCAGCCACACACAGATACACTGAATTGAGGTATAGTTTACTCTAAAAAATAGCACAGTCCAATAAAGGGCCCAGGTCATATACATTTAACAGTCCAAATAATATCCAATTACAAAGTCTTCTTACCGGTTGCAATTCATGTACAGTAAACAAAGATATCAAAGTATAAGCACAGCATAAATTCAACAGATAACCTTAGATAGCAACAGAATGTCAGAGAGAGCAAGCTATGATCTCTAGCTCCCTCTTATGGTACTTTGCAATATAATCAACCAATCGGAATATAGTATAAATCAATACAGTGCTTTTGTCTTAAAGCTACAAACATACATTGTTGGTTTATATATTGCCAACCCAACTAATTGGTATACAGATTCCTAACATTCTCCCCTTTGGGTTGGTCAATATATAATACATTATCTCTTTAAACCATAATTCTCACAACACTCTTTATGCTTAATTACACCTTGAGCTTTCGTGAAATGATCTGCAATATTATGTTCAGTCATGCGGTAGTCTAACTGAATTAATTTATTTTGAACACACTGTCTAACATTCAAATATCTCAAATCAGTATGTTTAGACCTTTTTTTAACAGCTAAATTAGTAGCCATACTAATTGCAGATTGTCTTCGTAAACAATAAACGGATCATGTACAGTAATTCCAATATCCTTCAGCACTTGTTTATAATATATCAATTGTGTACACATTAATGATAAACATGAGAATTCCGCTTCCATAGTGGATGAACTAATATGTTGTTGCCTAATAGACTTCCATCCTATTAAAGCACTACCCAACATTATCACTATACCTGATGTTGACTTACGAGTCATTATATCTGTAGCAAAACTTGCATCAGCATATGCAGTTAACACTAATTCATTACTTGGTTCTAAATATAATGAGTAATGGATTGTATGTTTTAAAAACCTAAGTATTCGCTTAGCTGTTTGCCAATGCCTTTCATTTGGTTCAGCGTTATACCTAGCCAATTGGTTTACACTGTAAGATATATCTGGTCTAGACCAATTATCCAGATATGATAGACTGCCGATTAAGGATTGATATATTTCCTTATCAAACATAGGACTTTTAATATCACTATGTGTAAATTCCTTATTCATTGGTGTCTTAGCAGATTTACAATGCTCCATGTTATAGCGTTTTAATAATTGGCTAATCTTGGCTTGCGAAATTTTAAAACCTTTATTCGTTTTCACTATATCAAGACCCAAATAATACTTAATTTTCCCTAAATTTCTAACCCTGAATTTTTTCTGTAATCTATAAATAATATCATTTGCTTCTTGTTCAGTTTTAGTTATAATTGCTATGTCATCCATAAATAACAGTAATAGAGAAATCAAACCAGCTTTTTCTCTTTGGAACAAACAAGGATAAGCTATACCAGCTTCAAAACCTATTGAAACTAATTCCTTTACAATACATTTATTCCATTCATAACCGGATTGCTTTAGACCATAAACACTTTTCTTTAATTTCCAATAATCAGTTTTTCCATCATCCTTTAAACCTAATGGCTTTTTTTATATAGATGGTATGTTGTATATGCAGTTTCAACATCTGCATGGTTTATTTTACATTTATTCTTAGCTGCCCAAACTAATGCTGCTCTCAATGTATTTGCTCTCAGACTAGGTGTAAACACTTCATCATAGTCCTTATCTGACTGAGCAAATTCTTGAGCAACTAATGTTGCTTTATGGGAAATAGTCCCGTCCACACCAGTCTTTATCTTATACACCCATTTGCAGCCTATTGCATGCTCACCTAGTGGTTTCTTGACATCCTCATGCACCTCTAAATCCTTTAACGATTTTAACTCCCTATTCATAGCTTCCTGCCAAGCTACCTGATCCTTTGTAGGATACAGTTTTATTTCATTGAAGTTAGAAGGTTCTGTATTTACCTGACATACAATGAATGCTTGCTTGAAATCTGTCAGGTGGACGTCTCTCCCTAGTTGACCTCCTAGGCAACTCAGTACATGTTGTTGGCATGTCCTCTTCCTTTACCTCCTCTATCAAATCTTCATCTTCTACAGTCATAGAGGGTTTATCTATTGATGATTCCTCCATTGAGGATTCCTCCACTATCTTATCATCAATATTATTATCATCAGGATTATTGGTAAACAATGGAGTCTCAACAACAACACTATCCTTTACCTTATTATATTCCTGTTCAAGCTTTCTCCAACCAACATGGTCCAGAAATTTAGCACTTGCACTACAATATAAATTAGTAGTACCTGGCTCCCAAAATCTAAATGATCTATGATTAGCTTCATAACCTACAAAATATAATTGTCTCGCTCTATGTTGTCCCTTTCGCCTTACTTGCGTGGAAATATGAACCCATGCTGGGGTTCCAAATGTATGTAAATAACTGAGATCTGGCTTTTTTCCATTCCAATCAGTAAATGGTAATTCACCAGTTGTAGAATTCACTTCGTCATTCAAAACATGCTTAGCACACATTATTGCTGCACCCCAAAGTTTATCTGATAAACCAGAATCCAAAATCATAGTCCTAGCCCTAGCCTGTAATGTTTGTCCTCTATGTTCGATATATGAGTTATGCTGTGGTCTATTAGGAGCAGAACATGTGTCTCCCAGGGACTGGGCGTGATTGTCTGTTCATGCCCGGTCCCACGTTGCCCAGAAAAGCTGGCAGGCAGGGCTTCTGGGTCCAACAAAGAGACCGCGGGCGGGACTTCCACCCCTCCTTCTTTTGGGGAAAGGGCTGGGAACTTCAAGCTAGGCTGCAGTCTCGGCCACCGCAGGAGCTGCAGGAGAAGTGAGCCGCAAGAAAGGTGAATCAGCCCACCCTGACTGACTTACCTTTCCCTCTGCCACCAGCTGCGGAGGAAGATAAAGTTTGTAGGCAGTCAGGAAAGCCCAAACCGCAGTGGTTTGGGCTTTCCCGACTGCCTACAAACTTACCTTCCTCCCGTGGCTGGTGGCAGAGGGAAAGGTGATCCAGTCAGGGCAGACCCATTGCTATTTGGCTCCTCGCCAGCCTGCATCTCATCAGCTGCTGAGGCTCTTGGATCACGTCTTCTGAGGGGGAGTGCGGGAGGCAACCTGGAAGCATGAGGCTTACGCCGCCTGCATTGCCCTCTGCCACCCATGCCCTTTTCTGACAAATCAAACACAATCCAAAGGGAACAGAAATCTTGTAATGCTTTTACAAAATAATTAGCTGTGATAAGCACTAGCCTTGCCAAACTGTGCGTGGCTTGCCAATAGATAACAGAGAAGAAATAATTTGCAATACAAAAATGTTAAAATACAAACTCAGGATACTGGAATGTCCACGAGGCTGGAGTTTCAAAACGTCTTTGCCTTCTGCAAAAAAGTTTTGTTTCACAGCTGGCTTTTATCTTCTAGAAGGAGGGGCCACTACCTTGCAGCCTTACTCCCGAGTCGCCCGTGCTATTGTAGTTGCTCTTTCCTGCGAGCAATCTTGTGTGCATGCGCACTTGGCATAGGCTCCTCGGGAACCTCCACATCACTCATGTCAGCCCACACAATCTCTGAAGGCAGCAGTCCACTCCCCAATTGTCCTGGCCCCTCATCTGAGTCCTCGCTCTCCTTAGCTGTCCGCACCTGCTTCCAGCTAACCACAACAATGGGTCAGCTCTGGCTCACCTTTCTCTTGGCATCAGCAAGCCAGGCAAGTGGGTGGGGGAGAAGCTGAATTGCGCCCTGTGAGGGGCCCACCTCCAGCACTCCTTTGCCACCCCCTTGCCTCTTAGCGGCCTCCTAAGTCATCCCACCGCCCCCTCAGGGGGTGGTACCGCTAACTTTGAGAACCACTGCACTAGAATAAGCGACTATTTACTTTCAGTTTGTTCTGCACACGTGTCTTTTGACTGTTAATATTTTAGAAATATAGCTAGGGAAAGGCAGTAGGCAGTTCAGTTTCCATATATAATCACATTCTCTTTGAGATAGTGAGAGTTAGACCTGTCCCTCAAGAACCCAGATGACAAACCATTGGAAATGCTGTGTGATGGGCTCAAACAACCAGAATGTACAATTGAGACTGTAGAGTAAGTGTGTCAGATCTGCTATCATGCCACTTCATCCCTACTTCGCTTTGATGCCATCCTGCCATAAAGAAGGGGGAGGGGGAATAGGGGGGGGCATGACAGGAACCAGAAGTGCCAACCAGATCTGTCTTTGTTTATGCTATCACCATATGCTTTAGTAAAAGTATATCTTTCACTACAAATGTACTTGAGGATGTTTCTTTCCTAAATGCCAAAGCTGGGAGAAGTGGTCTGACATTAAGCCAGTCTGCAATAATGATCCACCCAGAGACTCGCTTCTACCTTGGGGAGCATGCATGGAACATCCATCCTTAAGAGTGAGCAGGAGGAAATGGAACCCTGGGAAGAAGCCATTTTCAAACCAAGGAGCAATGGAACTAGAGGAAGAAAAAGAGACCCTGGAGGAGCAACAAAGACCTGGTGGTTCATAGGGATTGGAAAGATATAGGAGTGAGAAGAGAGATCCTCCAGGGTAATCTTTGCCCAGAAAAGCCACAGCAGCCATCACAAAACACTGACCACTGAGGAGGATTGTGGGGCAATGGAAGGTAAACCTGACCCACACAAGATCATATTCAAGGCAGGTGATTGACTTCCTAAGGGATGCCTTTGACAACCTCAAAGCCCAAGGTAGCCAAGAGTGGCCAGCACCATTGCCAGCACCACCACCCAATGTGGCGAATGCACCAGCCCTCACCTCGACACCACCTCCTGCATGGTCTGCCCTCCATGATCACCAATGCTGGAGGTGAAATTCAACAGCTACCTAAATCAACTGGAGTTTTTCCTCAGCCAAGTGGGGAATTGCATGCAGGAGTATGGAACCGAGTTGCTAAATGACCTAGGCAGGATGCGACATATTACCATTACTCTAGAAGGACAGGACACCAGATGGTGGCCCTTCACGATGATGTGGCAGAGCTACACAACTTTGACAGGTTCACAACCTGTGATTCGAAGTGATTTGAAGACCCCCTCAGGGCCTTTAGACCCCTGATCAAAAAGCTAGAACCAAAATCAAAATTATTAAGCAGGACAAGCAACCCATGGTCACCTTCATACAAGAGTTCTGGAGCCTAGCCTGTAGGCTAACAGACTGGCCCCAAGATTTGATGACTGAGTGCTTTCAAGATGACCTGAACAACAAGGCCTTCCGTATCTCTAACTGCATGTCCAGAGGTGTGCCACACATCCTCCAGGGATAGTACACCCTAGCTGGTGAAGTGGAGATTGACCTGATCAAATCCCATTGGTGCACCATCCGAGAGCAGCGATGGTCCTTCACAACAGAAGCCCCCGTTGCAGAGTCACCACTGCTTTCATCGCAGCAAGGAAGGTCATCGAGCTGCAGACTGCCACGCACCACAGGCATCTTCCAAACCCACACAATGATGGGGTAAAGGTCCAGTAAGACCATGAGAAATGGCATACAAGGGAGTGGAGGTTGTTGAGGTTACCCCATCACTGTGCAAGGGTGAGGGAACCCCAACCTGAAGATGAGAGTGACAGCAGAACAGCTGAAAACCCAATGTTAAATCGCCTCATGATACCGGTGACAATACCAGTACATTAGAGGTGCTTTCGTCATGGAGCAGGGATCCCGTAATTGCCAAATATGGCTTGCACTACAGTAAGTGACTCTTTTTTCAATTCATTTTGATATTCAAAACCCTTTTTGTGATGGTTAATATTCTATAAATATATCCAGGAGATGCAGTTAGTTGCCCTACATAATCACATTCCTTTCAATTGCTATAAGAATACATTCCTGTTAGTTTTTCACAAAATAATTGTAATTTTTCTTCCTATTCTCACAGGCTTTCTGGAGAGATACTGACTGAATCCTGCAGCAGGCATCTTGCAGAAGTCCTCAGAAAAAACCAGAGATTGAATAGATTAGCCTTGTCCCTCGAGAATCCAGATGACAAAGCAATGGAAGTGGTGTGTGAGGGTCTGAATAATCCAGAATGTGCAATAAAAACGCTTCAGTAAGTGACTTTTTTTTCATTCAGTTTGATCTTCACGACCCCTTTTTGTGATGGTTAATATTCTATACATATATCCAGGAGATGCAGTTCAGTTGCCCTACATAATCACATTCCTTTCAATTGCTATAAGAATACATTCCTGTTAGTTTTTCACAAAATAATTGTAATTTTTCTTCCTATTCTCACAGGCTTTCTGGAGAGATACTGACTGAATCCTGCAGCAGGCATCTTGCAGAAGTCGTCAGAAAAAACCAGAGATTGAATAGATTAGCCTTGTCCCTCGAGAATCCAGATGACAAAGCAATGGAAGTGCTGTGTGAGGGTCTGAATCATCCAGAATGTGCAATAAAAACGCTTCAGTAAGTGACTTTTTTTTCATTCAGTTTGATCTTCACAACCCCTTTTTGTGATGGTTAATATTCTATACATATATCCAGGAGATGCAGTTCAGTTGCCCTACATAATCACATTCCTTTCAATTGCTATAAGAATACATTCCTGTTAGTTTTTCACAAAATAATTGTAATTTTTCTTGCTATTCTCTACAGGATTTCTGGAGCGATACTGACCGAATCCTGCAGCAGGCATCTTTCAGAAGTACTCAGGAAAAACCATAGATTGAATGTATTACACTTGTTCCTCAAGAACCCAGATGACAGAGCAATGGAAGTGCTATGTGAGGGTCTGAATCATCCCGAATGTGCAATAGAAACGCTTCAGTAAGTGACTCTTTTTTCATTCAATTTGATCTTCCGAACCCCTTTTTCTGATGATTAATATTCTATAAATATATCCAGGAGAGGCAGTTCAGTTGCTTTATATAATCACATTCCTTTCAATTGCTATAAGAATACGTTCCTGTTAGTTTTTCACAAAATAATTGTAATTTTTCTTGCTCTTCTCCACAGGCTTTCTGGAGAGATACTGACCGAATCCTCCAGCAGGCATCTTGCAGAAGTCCTCAGAAAAAAACAGAGATTGAATAGATTAGTCTTGTCCCTCAACAACCCAGATGACAAAGCAATGGAAGTGCTATGTGAGGGTCTGAAACATCCAGAATGTGCAATAAAAATGCTTGAGTAAGTGACTCTTTTTTCATTCAGTTTGATCTTCACAACCCCTTTTTGTGATGGTTAATATTCTATAAATATATCCAGGAGAGGCAGTTCAGTTGCTTTACATAATCACATTCCTTTCAATTGCTATAAGAATACATTCCTGTTAATTTTTCCCAAAATAATTGTAATTTTTCTTGCTATTCCCCACAGGCTTTCTGGAGAGATACTGATCGAATCCTCCAGCAGGAATCTTGCAGACGTCCTCAGAAAAAAACAGAGATTGAATAGATTAGTCTTGTCCCTCAACAACCCAGATGACAAAGCAATGGAAGTGCTATGTGAGGGTCTGAAACATCCAGAATGTGCAATAAAAATGCTTGAGTAAGTGACTCTTTTTTCATTCACAACCCCTTTTTGTGATGGTTAATATTCTATAAATATATCCAGGAGAGGTAGTTCAGTTGCTTTACATAATCACATTCCTTTCAATTGCTATAAGAATACATTCCTGTTAGTTTTTCACAAAATAATTGTAATTTTTCTCACTCTTCTCCACAGGCTTTCTGGAGAGATACTGACCGAATCCTCCAGCAGGCATCTTTCAGAAGTCCTCAGAAAAAAACAGAGATTGAATAGATTAGTCTTGTCCCTCAAGAACCCAGATGACAAGGCAATGGAAGTGCTATGTGAGGGACTGAATCATCCAGAATGTGCAATAAAAACGCTTCAGTAAGTGACTCTTTTTTCATTCAGTTTGATCTTCACAACCCCTTTTTGTGATGGTTAATATTCTATAAATATATCCAGGAGATGCAGTTCAGTTGCTTTACATAATCACATTCCTTTCAATTGCTATAAGAATACATTCCTGTTAGTTTTTCACAAAATACTTGTAATTTTTCTTGCTATTCTCCACAGGCTTTCTGGAGAGATACTGACCGAATCCAACAGCAGGCATCTTGCAGAAGTCCTCAGGAAAAAGCAGAGATTGAATGTATTATACTTGTCCCTCGAGAATCCAGATGACAAAGCAATGGAAGTGCTATGCGAGGGTCTGAAATATCCAGAATGTGCAATAAAAATGCTTCGGTAAGTGACTCTTTTTTCATTCAGTTTGAGCTTCACAACCCCTTTTTGTGATGGTTAATATTCTATAAATATATCCAGGAGATTCAGTTCAGTTGCTTTACATAATCATATTCCTTTCAATTGCTATAAGAATACATTCCTGTTAGTTTTTCACAAAATAATTGTAATTTTTCTTGCTATTCTCCACAGGCTTTCTGGAGAGATACTTACCGAATCCTCCAGCAGGCATCTTGCAGAAGTCCTCAGAAAAAAACAGAGATTGAATAGATTAATCTTGTCCCTCAAGAACCCAGATGACAAAGCAATGGAAGTGCTATGTGAGGGTCTGAATCATCCAGAATGTGCAATAAAAATGCTTGAGTAAGTGACTCTTTTTTCATTCAGTTTGATCTTCACAACCCCCTTTTTGTGATGGTTAATATTCTATAAATATATCCAGGAGAGGCAGTTCAGTTGCCCTAAATAATCACATTCCTTTCAATTGCTATAAGAATACATTCCTGTTAGTTTTTCACAAAATAATTGTAATTGTTCTTGCTCTTCTCCACAGGCTTTCTGGAGAGATACTGACTGAATCCTCCAGCAGGCATCTTGCAGAAGTCCTCAGAAAAAAACAGAGATTGAATAGATTAGTCTTGTCCCTCGAGAATCCAGATGGCAAAGCAGTGGAAGTGCTATATGAGGGTCTGAATCATCCAGAATGTGCAATAAAAATGCTTGAGTAAGTAACTCTTTTTTCATTCAGTTTGATCTTCACAATCCCCTTTTTGTGATGGTTAATATTCTATAAATATATCCAGGAGAGGCAGTTCAGTTGCCCTACATAATCACATTCCTTTCAATTGCTATAAGAATACATTCCTGTTAGTTTTTCACAAAATAATTGTAATTTTTCTTGCTCTTCTCCACAGGCTTTCTGGAGAGATACTGACCGAATCCTCCAGCAGGCATCTTGCAGAAGTCCTCAGGAAAAACCAGAAATTGAATATATTAGACTTGTCCCTCGAGAATCCAGATGACAAAGCAATGGAAGTGCTATGTGAGGGTCTGAAACATCCAGAATGTGCAATAGAAACGTTTCTGTAAGTGACTCTTTTTTCATTCAGTTTGATCTTCACAACCCCTTTTTGTGATGGTTAATATTCTATGAATATATCCAGGAGAGGCAATTCAGTTGCCCTACATAATCACATTCCTTTCAATTGCTATAAGAATACATTCCTGTTAGTTTTTCACAAAATAATTGTAAATTTTCTTGCTCTTCTCCACAGGCTTTCTGGAGAGATACTGACCGAATCCTCCAGCAGGCATCTTGCAGAAGTCCTCAGGAAAAACCAGAAATTGAATATATTCAGCTTGTCCCTCAAGAATCCAGATGACAAAGCAATGGAAGTGCTATGTGAGGGTCTGAAACATCCAGAATGTGAAATAGAAACGCTTCTGTAAGTGACTCTTTTTTCATTCAGTTTGATCTTCACAACCCCTTTTTGTGAGGGTTAATATTCTATGAATATATCCAGGAGAGGCAATTCAGTTGTCCTACATAATCACATTCCTTTCAATTGCTATAAGAATACATTCCTGTTAGTTTTTCACAAAATAATTGTAATTTTTCTTGCTCTTCTCCACAGGCTTTCTGGAGAGATACTGACCGAATTCTCCAGCAGGCATCTTGCAGAAGTCCTCAGGAAAAACCAGAAATTGAATATATTCAGCTTGTCCCTCAAGAATCCAGATGACAAAGCAATGGAAGTGCTATGTGAGGGTCTGAAACATCCAGAATGTGAAATACAAACGCTTCTGTAAGTGACTCTTTTTTCATTCAGTTTGATCTTCACAACCCCTTTTTGTGATGGTTAATATTCTATGAATATATCCAGGAGATGCAGTTCAGTTGCCCTACATAATCACATTCCTTTCAATTGCAATAAGAATACATTCCTGTTAGTTTTTCACAAAATAATTGTAATTTTTCTTGCTCTTCTCCACAGGCTTTCTGGAGAGATACTGACCGAATCCTCCAGCAGGCATCTTGCAGAAGTCCTCAGGAAAAACCAGAAATTGAATATATTCAGCTTGTCCCTCAAGAATCCAGATGACAAAGCAATGGAAGTGCTATGTGAGGGTCTGAAAAATCCAGAATGTGAAATAGAAACGCTTCTGTAAGTGACTCTTTTTTCATTCAGTTTGATCTTCACAACCCCCTTTTGTGATGGTTAATATTCTATGAATATATGCAGGAGAGGCAGTTCAGTTGCCTTACATAATCACATTCCTTCAATTGCTATAAGAATACATTCCTGTTACTTTTTCACAAAATAATTGTAATTTTTGTTGCTTTTCTCCACAGGCTTTCTGGAGAGATACTGACCGAATCCTCCAGCAGGCATCTTGCAGAAGTCCTCAGGAAAAACCAGAAATTGAATATATTAGGCTTGTCCCTCGAGAATCCAGATGACAAAGCAATGGAAGTGCTATGTGAGGGTCCGAATCATCCAGAATGTGCAATAAAAACACTTCGGTAAGTGACTCTTTTTTCATTCAGTTTAAGATTCACAACCCCTTTTTGGGATGGTTAATATTCTGTAAATATATCCAGGAGATGCAGTTCCGTTGCCCTACATAATCAAATTCCTTTCAATTGCTATAAGAATACATTCCTGTTAGTTTTTCACAAAATAATTGTAATTTTTCTTGCTATTCTCCACAGGCTTTCTGGAGAGATACTGACCGAATCCTCCAGCAGGCATCTTGCAGAAGTCCTCAGAAAAAACCAGAGATTGAATAGATTAGTCTTGTCCCTCGAGAATCCAGATGACAAAGCAATGGAAGTGCTATGTGAGGGTCTGAATCATCCAGAATGTGCAATAAAAATGCTTGAGTAAGTGACTCTTTTTTCGTCCAGTTTGATCTTCACAACCCCTTTTCGTGATGGCTAATATTCTGTAAATATATCCAGGAGATGCAGTTCAGTTGCCCTACATAATCACATTCCTTTCAATTGCTATAAGAATACATTGCTGTTAGATTTTCACAAAATAATTGTAATTTTTCTTGCTCTTCTCCACAGGCTTTCTGGAGAGATACTGACCGAATCCTCCAGCAGGCATCTTGCAGAAGTCCTCAGAAAAAAACAGAGATTGAACAGATTAGCCTTGTCCCTCGAGAATCCAGATGACAAAGCAATGGAAGTGCTATGTGAGGGTATGAAACATCCAGAATGTGCAATAAAAACGCTTCAGTAAGTGACTCTTTTTCATTCAGTTTGATCTTCACAACCCCCTTTTTGTGATGGTTAATATTCTATAAATGTATCCAGGACATTCAGTTCAGTGTCTTTACATAATCACATTCCTTTCAATTGCTATAAGAATACATTAGTGTTAGTTTTTCACAAAATAATTGTAATTTTTCTTGCTATTCTCACAGGCTTTCTGGAGAGATACTGACCGAATCCTCCAGCAGGCAACTTGCAGAAGTCCTGAGAAAAAAAAAGAGATTGAATAGATTAGTCTTGTCCCTCAAGAATCCAGATGACAAAGCAATGGAAGTGCTATGTGAGGGTCTGAAACATCCAGAATGTACAATAGAAATGCTTCTGTAAATGACTCTTTTTTCATTCAGTTTGATCTTCACAACCCCTTTTTGTGATGGTTAATATTCTATGAATATATCCAGGAGAGGCAGTTCAGTTGCCCTACATAATCACATTTCTTTCAATTGCCATAAGAATACATTCCTGTTAGTTTTTCACAAAATAATTGTAATTGTTCTTGCTCTTCTCCACAGGCTTTCTGGAGAGATACTGACCGAATCCTCCAGCAGGCATCTTGCAGAAGTCCTCAGGAAAAACCAGAAATTGAATATATTAGACTTTTCCCTCAAGAATCCAGATGACAAAGCAATGGAAGTGCTATGTGAGGGTCTGAAACATCCAGAATGTTCAATAGAAATGCTTCTGTAAGTGACTCTTTTTTTCATTCAGTTGGATCTTCACAACCACTTTTTGTGATGGTTAATATTCTGTGAATATATCCAGGAGAGGCAGTTCAGTTGCCCTACATAATCACATTCCTTTCAATTGCTATAAGAATACATTCCTGTTAGTTTTTCACAAAATAATTGTAATTTTTCTTGCTCTTCTCCACAGGCTTTCTGGAGAGATACTGACCGAATCCTCCAGCAGGCATCTTGCAGAAGTCCTCAGGAAAAACCAGAAATTGAATATATTCAGCTTGTCCCTCAAGAATCCAGATGACAAAGCAATGGAAGTGCTATGTGAGGGTCTGAAACATCCAGAATGTGCAATAGAAACGCTTCTGTAAGTGATTCTTTTTTCATTCAGTTTGATCTTCACAACCCCTTTTTGTGATGGTTAATATTCTATAAATATATCCAAGAGAGGCAGTTCAGTTGCCCTACATAATCACATTCCTTTCAATTGCTATAAGAATACATTCCTGTTAGTTTTTCACAAAATAATTGTAATTTTTCTTGCTCTTCTCCACAGGCTTTCTGGAGAGATACTGACCGAATCCTCCAGCAGGCATCTTGCAGAAGTCCTCAGAAAAAAACAGAGATTGAATAGATTAGTCTTGTCCCTCAAGAACCCAGATGACAAAGCAATGGAAGTGCTATGTGAGGGTCTGAATCATCCAGAATGTGCAATAGAAACGCTTCAGTAAGTGACTCTTTTTCATTCAGTTTGATCTTCACAACCCCTTTTTGTGATGGTTAATATTCTATAAATATATCCAGGAGAGGCAGTTCAGTTGCTTTACATAATCACATTCCTTTCAATTGCTATAAGAATACATTCCTGTTAGTTTTTCACAAAATAATTGCAATTTTTCTTGCTATTCCCCACAGGCTTTCTGGAGAGATACTGACCGAGTCCTCCAGCAGGCATCTTGCAGAAGTCCTCAGAAAAAAACAGAGATTGAATAGATTAGTCTTGTCCCTCAAGAACCCAGATGACAAAGCAATGGAAGTGCTATGTGAGGGTCTGAATCATCCAGAATGTGCAATAAAAACGCTTCAGTAAGTGACTCTTTTTTCATTCAGTTTGATCTTCACAACCCCTTTTTGTGATGGTTAATATTCTATAAATATATCCAGGAGAGGCAGTTCAGTTGCTTTACATAACCACATTCCTTTCAATTGCTATAAGAATACATTCCTGTTAGTTTTTCACAAAATAATTGCAATTTTTCTTGCTATTCCCCACAGGCTTTCTGGAGAGATACTGACCGAATCCTCCAGCAGGCATCTTGCAGAAGTCCTCAGAAAAAAACAGAGATTGAATAGATTAGTCTTGTCCCTCAATAACCCAGATGACAAAGCAATGGAAGTGCTATGTGAGGGTCTGAATCAACCAGAATGTGCAATAAAAACGCTTCAGTAAGTGACTCTTCTTTTATTCAGTTTTATTTTTCACAACCCTTTTTTGTGATGGTTAATATTCTATAAATATATCCAGGAGAGGCAGTTCAGTTCCCCTACATAATCACATTCCTTTCAATTGCTATAAGAATACATTCCTGTTAGTTTTTCACAAAATAATTGTAATTTTTCTTGCTCTTCTCCACAGGCTTTCTGGAGAGATACTGACCGAATCCTCCTGCAGGCATCTTGCAGAAGTCCTCAGGAAAAAGCAGAGATTGAATGTATTATACTTGTCCCTCGAGAATCCAGATGACAAAGCAATGGAAGTGCTATGCGAGGTTCTGAAACATCCAGAATGTGCAATAAAAACGCTTCAGTAAGTGACTCTTTTTCATTCACTTTGATCTTCACAACCCCTTTTTGTGATGGTTAATATTCTATAAATGTATCCAGGAGATTCAGTTCAGTTTCTTTACATAATCACATTCCTTTCAATTGCTATAAGAATACATTCCTGTTAGTTTTTCACAAAATAATTGTAATTTTTCTTGGTATTCTCCACAGGCTTTCTGGAGAGATACTGACCGAATCCTCCAGGAGGCATCTTGCAGAAGTCCTCAGAAAAAAACAGAGATTGAATAGATTAGTCTTGTCCCTCGAGAATCCAGATGACAAAGCAATGGAAGAGCTATGTGAGAGTCTGAATCATCCAGAATGTGCAATAAAAACGCTTCAGTAAGTGACTCTTTTTTCATTCAGTTTGATCTTCACAACCCCATTTTGTAATGGTTAATATTCTATAAATATATCCAGGAGAGGCAGTTCAGTTGCTTTACATAATCACATTCTTTTCAAGTGCTATAAGAATACATTCCTGTTAGTTTTTCACAAAATAATTGTAATTTTTCTTGCTATTCTCCACAGGCTTTCTGGAGAGATACTGACCGAATCCTCCAGCAGGCATCTTGCAGAAGTCCTCAGAAAAAAACAGAGATTGAATAGATTAGTCTTGTCCCTCAAGAACCCAGATGACAAAGCAATGGAAGTGCTATGTGAGGGTCTGAATCATCCAGAATGTGCAATAAAAATGCTTGAGTAAGTGACTCTTTTTTCATTCACTTTGATCTTCACAACCCCCTTTTTGTGATGGTTAATATTCTGTAAATATTTCCAGGAGAGGCAGTTCAATTGCCCTAAATAATCACATTCCTTTCAATTGCTATAAGAATACATTCCTTTTAGTTTTTCACAAAATAATTGTAATTTTTCTTGCTCTTCTCCACAGGCTTTCTGGAGAGATACTGACCGAATCCTCCAGCAGGCATCTTGCAGAAGTCCTCAGGAAACAGCAGAGATTGAATTCATTATACTTGTCCCTCAAGAATCCAGATGACAAAGCAATGGAAGTGCTATGTGAGGGTCTGAATCATCCAGAATGTGCAATAAAAACGCTTCAGTAAGTGACTCTTTTTTCATTCAGTTTGATCTTCACAACCCCTTTTTGTGATGGTTAATATTATATAAATATATCCAGGAGAGGCAGTTCAGTTGCTTTACATAATCACATTCTTTTCAATTGCTATAAGAATACATTCCTGTTAGTTTTTCACAAAATAATTGTAATTTTTCTTGCTATTCTCCACAGGCTTTCTGGAGAGATACTGACGGAATCCTCCAGCAGGCATCTTGCAGAAGTCCTCAGAAAAAAACAGAGATTGAATAGATTAGTCTTGTCCCTCAAGAACCCAGATGACAAAGCAATGGAAGTGCTATGTGAGGGTCTGAATCATCCAGAATGTGCAATAAAAATGCTTGAGTACGTGACTCTTTTTTCATTCAGTTTGATCTTCACAACCCCCTTTTTGTGATGGTTAATATTCTATAAATATATCCAGGAGAGGATATTCAATTGCCCTCCATAATCACATTCCTTTCAATTGCTATAAGAATACATTCCTGTTAATTTTTCACAAAATAATTGTAATTTTTCTTGCTCTTCTCCACAGGCTTTCTGGAGAGATACTGACCGAATCCTCCAGCAGGCATCTTGCAGAAGTCCTCAGGAAAAACCAGAAATTGAATATATTATACTTGTCCCTCGAGAATCCAGATGACAAAGCAATGGAAGTGCTATGTGAGGGTCTGAAGCATCCAGAATGTGCAATAGAAACGGTTGAGTAAGTGTCTTTTTTACATTCAGTTTGATCTTCATAACCCCTTATTGTGATGGTTAATATTCTATAAATATATCCAGGAGAGGCAGTTCAGTTGCCCTAAGTAATCACATTCCTTTCAATTGCTATAAGAATACATTCCTGTTAGTTTTTCACAAAATAATTGTAATTTTTCTTGCTCTTCTCCACAGGCTTTCTGGAGAGATACTGACCGAATCCTCCAGCAGGCATCTTGCAAAAGTCCTCAGGAAAAACCAGAAATTGAATATATTAAACTTGTCCCTCGAGAATCCAGATGACAAAGCAATGGAAGCGCTATGTGAGGGTCTGAAGCATCCAGAATGTGCAATAGAAACGCTTGAGTAAGTGTCTTTTTTACATTCAGTTTGATCTTCATAACCCCTTTTTGTGATGGTTAATATTCTATGTATATATCTAGGAGAGGTAATTCAGTTGCCCTACATAATCACATTCCTTTCAATTGCTATAAGAATACATTCCTGTTAGTTTTTCACAAAATAATTGTAATTTTTCTTGCTCTTCTCCACAGGCTTTCTGGAGAGATACTGACCGAATCCTCCACCAGGCATCTTGCAGAAGTCCTCAGGAAAAAAAAAAAATTGAATATATTCAGCTTGTCCCTCAAGAATCCAGATGACAAAGCAATGGAAGTGCTATGTGAGGGTCTGAAACATCCAGAATGCGCAATAGAAACGGTTCTGTAAGTGACTCTTTTTTCATTCAGTTTGATCTTCACAACTCCTTTTTGTGATGGTTAATATTCTATGAATATATCCAGGAGAGGCAGTTCAGTTGCCCTACATAATCACAATCCTTTCAATTGCTATAAGAATACATTCCTGTTAGTTTTTCACAAAATAATTGTAATTTTTCTTGCTATTCTCCACAGGCTTTCTGGAGAGATACTGACGGAATCCTCCAGCAGGCATCTTGCAGAAGTCCTCAGGAAAAACCAGAAATTGAATAAATTCAGTTTGTCCCTCGAGAATCCAGATGACAAAGCAATGGAAGTGCTATGTGAGGGTCTGAATAATCCAAAATGTGCAATAAAAAGCGCCGGTAAGTGACTCTTTTTCATTCAGTTTGAGCTTCACAACCTCTTTTTGTGATGGTTAATATTCTATAAATATATCCAGGAGATGCAGTTCCGTTGCCCTACATAATCACATTCCTTTCAATTGCTATAAGAATACATTCCTGTTAGTTTTTCACAAAATAATTGTAATTTTCTTGCTCTTCTACACAGGCTTTCTGGAGAGATACTGACCGAATTCTCCAGCAGGCATCTTGCAAAAGTCCTCAGGAAAAACCAGAAATTGAATATATTCAGCTTGTCCCTCAAGAATCCAGATGACAAAGCAATTGAAGTGCTATGTGAAAGTCTGAAACATCCAGAATGTGCAATAGAAACGCTTGAGTAAGTGTCTTTTTTACATTCAGTTTGATCTTCATAACCCCTTATTGTGATGGTTAATATTCTATAAATATATCCAGGAGAGGCAGTTCAGTTGCCTTACATAATCACATTCCTTTCAATTGCTATAAGAATACATTCCTGTTAGTTTTTCACAAAATAATTGTAATTTTTATTGCTCTTCTCCACAGGCTTTCTGGAGAGATACTGACCGAATCCTCTAGCAGGCATCTTGCAGAAGTCCTCAGGAAAAACCAGAAATTGAATATATTAGGCTTGTCCCTCGAGAATCCAGATGACAAAGCAATGGAAGTGCTATGTGAGGGTCTGAAACATCCAGAATGTTCAATAGAAATGCTTCTGTAAGTGACTCTTTTTCATTCAGTTTGATCTTCACAACCCCTTTTTGTGATCATTAATATTCTATGAATATATCCAGGAGAGGCAGTTCAGTTGCCCTACATAATCAAATTCCTTTCAATTGCTATAAGAATACATTCCTGTTAGTTTTTCACAAAATAATTGTAATTTTTCTTGCTCTTCTCCACAGGCTTTCTGGAGAGATACTGACCGAATCCTCCACCAGGCATCTTGCAGAAGTCCTCAGGAAAAAAAAAAAATTGAATATATTCAGCTTGTCCCTCAAGAATCCAGATGACAAAGCAATGGAAGTGCTATGTGAGGGTCTGAAACATCCAGAATGCGCAATAGAAACGGTTCTGTAAGTGACTCTTTTTTCATTCAGTTTGATCTTCACAACTCCTTTTTGTGATGGTTAATATTCTATGAATATATCCAGGAGAGGCAGTTCAGTTGCCCTACATAATCACAATCCTTTCAATTGCTATAAGAATACATTCCTGTTAGTTTTTCACAAAATAATTGTAATTTTTCTTGCTATTCTCCACAGGCTTTCTGGAGAGATACTGACGGAATCCTCCAGCAGGCATCTTGCAGAAGTCCTCAGGAAAAACCAGAAATTGAATAAATTCAGTTTGTCCCTCGAGAATCCAGATGACAAAGCAATGGAAGTGCTATGTGAGGGTCTGAATAATCCAAAATGTGCAATAAAAACGCTTCGGTAAGTGACTCTTTTTTCATTCAGTTTGAGCTTCACAACCTCTTTTTGTGATGGTTAATATTCTATAAATATATCCAGGAGATGCAGTTCCGTTGCCCTACATAATCACATTCCTTTCAATTGCTATAAGAATACATTCCTGTTAGTTTTTCACAAAATAATTGTAATTTTCTTGCTCTTCTACACAGGCTTTCTGGAGAGATACTGACCGAATTCTCCAGCAGGCATCTTGCAAAAGTCCTCAGGAAAAACCAGAAATTGAATATATTCAGCTTGTCCCTCAAGAATCCAGATGACAAAGCAATTGAAGTGCTATGTGAAAGTCTGAAACATCCAGAATGTTCAATAGAAACTCTTCTGTAAGTGACTCTTTTTTCATTCAGTTTGATCTTCACAACCCCTTTTTGTGATGGTTAATATTCTATGAATATATCCAGGAGAGGCAATTCAGTTGCCCTACATAATCACATTCCTTTCAATTGCTATAAGAATACATTCCTGTTAGTTTTTCACAAAATAATTGTAATTTTTCTTGCTCTTCTCCACAGGCTTTCTGGAGAGATACTGACCGAATCCTCCAGCAGGCATCTTGCAGAAGTCCTCAGGAAAAACCAGAAATTGAATATATTCAGCTTGTCCCTCAAGAATCCAGATGACAAAGCAATGGAAGTGCTATGTGAGGGTCTGAATCATCCAGAATGTGCAATAGAAACGCTTCTGTAAGTGACTCTTTTTTCATTCAGTTTGATCTTCACAACCCAGTTTTGTGATAGTTAATATTCTATGAATATATCCAGGAGAGGCAGTTCAGTTGCCCTACATAATCCCATTCCTTTCAATTGCTATAAGAATACATTCCTGTTAGTTTTTCACAAAATAATTGTAATTTTTCTTGCTATTCTCCACAGGCTTTCTGGAGAGATATTGACCGAATCCTCCAGCAGGCATCTTTCAGAAGTCCTCAGAAAAAAACAGAGATTGAATTTATTATACTTGTCCCTCCAGAATCCAGATGAGAAAGCAGTGGAAATGCTATGTGAGGGTCTGAATCATCCAGAATGTGCAATAAAAACGCTTCAGTAAGTGACTCTTTTTTCATTCAGTTTGATCTTCACAACCCCTTTTTGTGATTGTTAATATTCTATAAATATATCCAGGAGAGGCAGTTCAGTTGCTTTACATAATCACATTCTGTTCAATTGCTATAAGAATACATTCCTGTTAGTTTTTCACAAAATAGTTGTAATTTTTCTTGCTATTCTCCACAGGCTTTCTGGAGAGATACTGACCGAATCCTCCAGCAGGCATCTTGCAGAAGTCCTCAGAAAAAAACAGAGATTGAATAGATTAGTTTTGTCCCTCAAGAATCCAGATGACAACGCAATGGAAGTGCTATGTGAGGGTCTGAATCATCCAGAATGTGCAATAGAAATGTTTCTGTAAGTGACTTTTTTTCATTCAGTTTGATCTTCACAACCCCTTTTTGTGATGGTTAATATTCTATGAATATATCCAGGAGATGCAGTTCAGTTGCCCTACATAATCACATTCCTTTCAATTACTATACAAATACATTCCTGTTATTTTTTCACAAAATAATTGTAATTTTTCTTGCTATTCTCCACAGGTTTTTTGGAGAGATACCGACCGAATTCTCCAGCAGGCATCTTGCAGAAGTCCTCAGAAAAATACAGAGATTGAATTTATTATACTTGTCCCTCGAGAATCCAGATGACAAAGCAATGGAAGTGCTATGTGAGGGTCTGAATAATCCAGAATGTGAAATAGAAACACTTCTGTAAGTGACTCTTTTTTCATTCAGTTTGATCTTCACAACCCCTTTTTGTGATGGTTAATATTCTATGAATATATCCAGGAGAGGCAGTTCAGTTGCCTTACATAATCACATTCCTTTCAATTGCTATAAGAATACATTCCTGTTAGTTTTTCACAAAATAATTGTAATTTTTATTGCTCTTCTCCACAGGCTTTCTGGAGAGATACTGACCGAATCCTCTAGCAGGCATCTTGCAGAAGTCCTCAGGAAAAACCAGAAATTGAATATATTAGGCTTGTCCCTCGAGAATCCAGATGACAAAGCAATGGAAGTGCTATGTGAGGGTCTGAAACATCCAGAATGTTCAATAGAAATGCTTCTGTAAGTGACTCTTTTTTCATTCAGTTTGATCTTCACAACCCCTTTTTGTGATCATTAATATTCTATGAATATATCCAGGAGAGGCAGTTCAGTTGCCCTACATAATCAAATTCCTTTCAATTGCTATAAGAATACATTCCTGTTAGTTTTTCACAAAATAATTGTAATTTTTCTTGCTCTTCTCCACAGGCTTTCTGGAGAGATACTGACCGAATCCTCCAGCAGGCATCTTGCAGAAGTCCTCAGGAAGAACCAGAAATTGAATATATTCAGCTTGTCCCTCAAGAATCCAGATGACAAAGCAATGGAAATGCTATGTGAGGGTCTGAAACATCTAGAATGTGCAATAGAAATGCTTCTGTAAGTGACTCTTTTTTCATTCAGTTTGATCTTCACAACCCCTTTTTGTGATGGTTAATATTCTATGAATATATCCAGGACAGGCAGTTCAGTTGCCTTACATAATCACATTCCTTTCAATTGCTATAAGAATACATTCCTGTTAGTTTTTCACAAAATAATGGAACTATTATGTGATGGGCTCAATAATCCAGAATGCACAGTTAAGAAACTAAAGTAAATAATGCATTTTCCTTTGCACAATCCTTTATGATGGTTAATATTTTGAAAATATATCCAGAGCGAGGCAGTTTAGCTTCCATAGTTTAACACATTCCTTTCAGTTTCTTTATAAATGTAATACATGGTGTTTTCCCAGAGCTAGACCACCATCGCGGTGCTGCCACTGCCCTCATCCTGGCAAGCTTTCCCCACACCCCACTTGCCCAGCTTGCTTAGCCAACAAAGCCGAGGCTCCATGCAGCACTCATGGCTTAGCAAGCTTCCTCCCAACCCCACCTGCCTGGCTTGCTGGTAGCCATGAGAAAGGCTGGTCATTGCTTGGGTCTCACCTGGAATTCTCTGCTGAGCAAAGCAGTGCAGCAGTCAACGGGGTGAGCCTGCGGGGCCAGCGCCTCAAATCCAGCGATGGCGGCACATTGGGAAAGTAGATCAAAGCTACTTTTCAAATGGGCCACCTCTGCCGCTTTTGAGGCGCCGGCCCTACAGGCTCACCCCATTGAGCCCACTGCACCGGAGGGACCTACCCAAGGAAGTCTGAGCAGAGCGGTACACCAAATCAATGGGTGAGCCTGAGAGAGGGAAAGAGAGAGAGAGAAGAGAGAGAAAGAGAAAAGAAAAAAAGAGAAAAGGGAAAGAAAGGAAAAGAGACAGACAAAGAAAGAGGGGGATTGAGGGAAGGAGGGAGGGCGGGAGAGAGGGAGAGAGAGAGAGAGAGAATGAGAGGGGAGGGGGAGAGAGAGAGACCTGATGCATCAGATTGAAATGAGGCCTAGTTTACAGGCCCTTTTCCACATTGAAGCATCTTTGCCAGGATCTTGCCAGCACATTGAAACATCTTTGGCTTCTATTAAAGGTTTTGTGGACGAAACATGGTCAAACCTATCAGGAAGCTCTCACATTTTGTTGAGGCTTTAAACAGGATCCATTGGACTAGACCTCCACCCTAAAAAATTACTTTTCCCCAATGTATTATAGTGCCAATTCAGAAGTAGGTAAAACAAAAATGTATTGGTTAATTACAAAGAGAACACACACACACACACTCCCTTCTAACTCTGCTGGAGCAGGTGATTGGACTAGAATAGATATCTCATTATTTTTCTCCTCCCTCCCTCCTTCTTTATTTCTTTTTTTTCTGTCCCTTCCTTCCATTCCGCCCTCTTTCTTTGTCTATCCTGTTTTCTCTCTGTCCCTTTTCTCTTTCTTTTCTTCCTTCTCTCTTTCTCTCTCTCTTTCTTTTCTCTCTCTCTCTTTCTCTCTCCCTTTTCTCTCTGCCTCTCAGGCTTACCCCATTGACTTCATGCACTGCTCCACTTGGACTTTTTTGGGCAGGTCCCTCCAGTGCAGCGGGCTCAATGGGGTGGACCTGCCGGGCTGGCACATAGAACACAGCAGTGGCAGCGCGTTTGAAAGGTAGAGCAAAGCCAGAGGTCGGTCATTTTTGCTGCAAAGAATCACAAAAGCCTCTGGGCTATGCATAAGAAGACACACATATCAATGCAATTCAGCAACATAAAATAAAGAAATACAAATAAAACAAATCAACAAGAATTGGCAAAGCATCTCTGATTAGATTCTATTCACTACTAGAATGTAATCAGAGATGCTTTGCCAATTCTAGTCCAATGACCTGCTCCAACAGAGTTAGAAGGGTGTATGTGTCTGTGTGTGTAGATGCATGGCTGTCAAAACTCCAAAAACAGGTCAAGTAGCTCTGGGCAGGTCAGTCATAAATATTTGAACACTTGCTAAGCAACTGGCTATTAAGTGAGGACCACTTGTATTTGGTTTGCCAGTCACCTGGCCATGTCCATCCAGTCACATGACCACCAAACCACACCTACCTGGTCATGTGACGATAAAGCCATGCCCAGCCAGCAAGCCATGCCCAGCCAGTCACGTGACCAGAAAGCCATGCCCAGCCAGTCACGTGACCAGCAAGCCACACCCTCAAATTAGGCCATGCCCACAAAAATTTGAATCCCATCCCTGGGTGGGAGGGCACCGAAGATGAGTTTGTAGCGTCAAGGGGGCAGTGGACTGAAAAAGTTTGGGAACCACTGATCTATACCATCCATCATTTTCTCTTCAAGTATCTCCAGAGCTCCTGCCAAAATTTCTACCATTATTCCTGTTAAGTTTTCTCCCTTTTCTTCTTCAATATTCTGGATTCTCAGGTAGAATTCATCTCTCTCGATCTCCCAGCCCAGCATTCCTTTTCCCTTATCTTGTTCCACCGTTGTCAATCTACTGTCTATTTCTCCAACTTTTTTATCCATCTGGTCTCCATATTGTTCTATTTTTTGAATTCTTTCTTCATATTTTATCATCATTTGGTGAATATTCTCAACTTTCTCATCTGTTTTCATTGTTCTCTCTTCTATTCTTTCCATCCTGTCTTCCAGACGTTTACTTTGATCTTGTACTAATTGCCCTATTATTTGTAGTGTCATCTCCTTCCCCTTTTCCTTCTCCTTGTCCTTCTCCTTCTGCTACTGCAGCATAGCACAAAGACTCTGCTGGGAATTTGGACTTAAAGAAGAAGTTTATTACTTCATGATTAATTAATGATTAATTGCAATCCGAATCAAAAGTGTTGCACAAAACAAATAGGTTTTCAGGTTCTTCAAACCCTAATCCAATAGGCGAGGAAAATTAAAAAAATAGTAAAAAATTCCCAATGAAAAAAGAAAAAATGCAAAAAGAAAAAAGGAGAAAAGAGAGAGAAAAAATATCAAAAGGGAAAAGGGAAAAAAGAAACAAAAAGAATAGAACTAAATTGGAGAGCCAGGCTTCATGCCTTCTTCTTTAAAAAGAAAGAAGAGAGAAAATTTTTTTTAATATCCAACAGCAAAACCAAAGTCCAGATGACCACACAGTTCCCAGTTGCAGACTAAAATAAGTCATAAAACAAGTTACTTCCACCACACACTGTCCAAGGCCTAATATCAAATTTATTTATTTATTTATTTTATTGGATTTGTCAATTGCTTACAAGATAATAGATATAAGTATAAACATGAGTAAGATTACAGGAAATAGGTACGAATAAATGGGGACAGTAGGACAGGGACGGTGGGCACAATGGTGCACTTATGCACGCCCCTTCCAGACCTCTTAGGAATGCTATTCAGCATTCACACCAATCTTGACTCTTCAATCTCCAACTGCTAAAGTTGTTTTCCAAGAGGAACACCTGTAAAAACATTCATCCAGTGCTCTTCTCTTTATCTTAATAAAAACAACTGATGGATGGTAGAAACATTCCCACCAGTTTCCATAAGAATTTTTTTTTAAAGGCCTCTGGGTGGCAGTCTTGCATAAAACATTTAGTTATCAGCACTGTTTAAAGTTATAGAAAGAGAAAAAAAAAAGTCCAAGCAGATTAAAATAAAAGGTTTCTTTTTGGGAGAAAAGGAAAACTGATAAAAACACAAAAAGAATAATAGTAATTGTAAAGTCTCTCCTTAAAATCAAAGTTAAAAGTTGTATTACTGTAGCAAAAGTCCAGTCCAATTAGTTTAATTTCTTTATTAAAAATCAGTAAAAATAACTTAAATAACACCAATTCTTCTGACTTCAGGTTTAATTTCACTGCTTATTTTTCTTCTGTCTTCAATGTTCTTAATTCTCCCCCTCTTAGGGTGCTCTCTCTTTAAAAAAAAAATTAAGGGTCTCACCAAAGCCGACACACTTTCCGTTCTTCTTCTCTTCCATTCCAGAGCTGTCCCAACCTTTCAGCAACTTTAATGGCCGCTTCCTTCTGCAGCCGGTTTGAAGAGCTTCACCTGGATCAACCAGGGATTTTGTAATATCCCTGGGATCAACAGGCTGTGCTCTTCTTGTTCACTGTCTCTACGGGATGGTTTTGATCCAAATGGACCTCCCGCTGCAGTGGTATCAGCACCAGATCTGGAGCCCCAGAATCACACGTCATTTCCTCGTGACGTCAGCCCTGCCATCTCAAATTTTCAGATTCCTGTCTGCAGGTTTTCTGGAAAGAGCCTGAGTGCATCCTGCAGCTGGTATCTTGCAGAAGTATTCAGGGGAAACCAGAGACTGAGTCCATTAGAACTGTCCCTCAAGGATCCAGATGAGAAAACCATGGGACTGTTGTACTAAGTGCTCAAGCATCCAGAATGTAACATAGAGACACTACAATAAGTAGCCATTTTCTCTCTCTTCATTTTCATGTGCTAACCATCTCCTGAATGTTTATCTTCTGGAAATATATCCAGGATGAGGCAATTCTAATTCTCATATATAACTTTCTGTTCTTTCAATGGTACATTTCCTGTTTGTTTTCTTTTCTTTTTTTTTTGTAAGTTTTATTTGGGTTTTCAGAAAAAAAAGAAATACAAGTAAAACATCTTTTTTGAAAGCGGCATAATCCCGGGTTACATCTCTTCGTACAGACACAAATTTAAGTTCATGCTCATTTTTATATTCCATTCCATATCTTATTACTATTCTACATTTTCTACATAGCTTCTCCCCTCTTTTAACTTTCTTAATTTTATTTTATTTATTTCATCTCAATTCAAATAATTGTACTTATATTCTTTGTCTGTCCTGTTTCAACTGTCTACTATCTTTTCTCATTAAACAAAATTTCTCCTGTAATCACTGATTGGAGTATGACGCCTTTATATCTTTCCCCTAAAATTATAACACTTAATATAATACATAACTTTCATTCGGATTCTGCTTGGCACATTCTAAAACTGAACATTGTATTCTTGAAAAAGGAAAAAAAGATTATACATGTATAATATAATTAAAACAACAATCCGTTCCAATTCAATTCTATCATTAATATTAATATTCATTTAGATCTTAACATTTTGCACATTACTTTTCAAATAAATATCATATTTCTATGGGAACAATTATAAACTTTCCATAGTTAATTCCCCCCCTTCACTTATATTTTATAAAACATTGACTAATTAAAATGTTCCCATTCCTTCCTAATTCAATTTTCTAATTTATTTTATTTCATTTATTTTAATCACAAACAGTTCCCCAAACCACACCAACTACTTTATCCCTCTTTTTAATCATATGTTGTTTCCACTTTTCTAAAAGTATTTCTATTACAAATATAACAATACAATCTTATGTACCTTCACAGAATCCCTTTTTCAGTTAGATTTTCACCCATTATCTCTAAATAGGTCCTGTTTCTTTACATCTTGCTCCAAACCTTTATAACTTCTCTTCCTTTCCTTCTTCCCTCTCTTCTTCTCTTTCCCCTTTTTACCCCCGTCTCTCCACCTCCATTTCCCTCTTCTGTATTCCCCTTTTCTGTTGCTTTCCAACATTATATCCACTTTTCAAATTATTTTCCCCTTTTTGGCTGTTTTTTAGGTCTTAAATTCTCCATTCTCTTTCCCCCTTTCCCCTTTCTTCCCCGCATAGAGTTACTTGTTCATTAAAGATGGCTTCTTCTTTGTCCCAGTCTTCTTGTTTTGTAGTCTTTTCTTGTTGTTTCTCATAGTTGGAGATCTCCATTTCTAAGAATTGAAAAATGAAGCCAAAAGAGCCCTTCCCTTCTTGTGCCTCTTCTTTGTATTTTTTTAAGTTCCATTTCAATTCCTCCAAAAAGTGATGCCATTGTAAAAAAATTTAAACAACCACCCAATTAATTTTAGTCATTCAAATATAATAACCAAAAATCCAAAAGTCACCAGATAGTCCAACTAGACACAGCTGTTTCTTTTTACACTTTCTCTTCCTGGGGTTACTATTTAGTTGCAAAATCTCAGTTAAAATGTATCTTTTAGAAATCTTGTTGAAGTTTTACTTTAGATTCTTTTGAAGTCCAGGCAGTCTCCTCCCTCCAGATCCTGCCCTTATTCTTTTCCTCTCCCTTCTTGCTTATAAAAGAAAAAGTTTTTAATGTCCAGAAATCTTTATTGTCCCTTTGGCATTTAATTATATTTTCAGCTTAATTGCCTATTAGTGCCAAAACGGATTTTTCCGATTTCTTATTCTGATCTCTTAGTTGTCAATGTAAGGAAGGAGAGAGAAGGAAAAAAAACCTTTCACTTTTCACTTTTTTTCGCTGCTTCCGACCTTCTTTGGGAACGATGTTATCTTTTGTAAAATTTAAATTCCAGGGTACCTTAATTGTTGTTTTTTTCAGCTTAACCCGGTCAAGCAAAACTTTCACTTCTTTTTTTTTTTTTGAACAAATTTTTATTAATTTTTAAAAACATACAAAACATACAAAAATTCAGGACATAAAAACATAAAAAATCTCTTTTCTGAAAGTTGCTTAATCCCGGGTCAAAACTCTTGGTACAGACACACATTCAAATTCATATTCATTTTACATACCATTCCATATCTTATTACATTTTCATTTTTCTATATAGCTTCTCCTTTCTTTTAAATTTTCTCAATTTTATTTTATTTATCTCCTCTCAATTCAAATCATAATATTTATTCTTTGTCTGTTCTATTTCCAACTATCCGTTTATCTTTCTTCTTAAAAGAAAAGAAAAGAAAAACCTTCTCCTGCACACTGATTGGAGTATGACGCCTATGTCTCTTTCCCCTATATTTATAATACTTGATTTAAAATACATAACTTACGTTGGGATTCTGTCTGGTACATTCTGACATTATACAATATCATCAAAACCAATACAAATCTATTCATTAATATTAATATTTATTCATATCTTAAACATCTAGCACATTTCTTATCAATTAGGTCACATATTTCTATGGGAGCACCTATTTGCCATATTAATTCCATCCCCACATCACATATTATAGATCATTATTACATTACATGTTCCCCTCTCCTTCTTCAAACCTCTCATTTCACGAATAGTTTCACTATTATAACATAGCCTAATCATTTGTGTTAACAATCATTTATATCTTTAGACATTTTACACATTTCAATTAATTATCATACCATTATGGGAACACTTCTTATACTTTCCAAAATTATTCCCCCCACATCACCGATCTTAAATCATTATTTCATTAAAGTACTCCCCTCTCTTAACAAAATTTCACTAAATTATACTAAATATTTATCACATTTTAAATTACATATTAATTCCAATCTTCTATAATTATTTTTAAATACAAATATAAAAATGCAATCTTACGTACCTTTCTAGAATCCCTTTTCCAATAAAATCTATCCATTATCTCTAAAAACTTTTGTTTTTGCATTTTACTCCCCCACCATTAAAGCTTCTCATCCCTTCCTTTCTCCCTTGCTTCTTCTTCTCCTTATTCTCTTTACCCCCTTGTCTCTCCACCTCCCTTTTATCCTGTTTTCCCTCTTTCTGTTGTTTCCTAACATGATATCCTCTTTTCACCTTATTCTTTTCTTTTTGGATTGTTTTCCCAGGTCTTAAAGTCTTCTTCTCCTTTTTCTCCTCCTTCTTTTCTTCCCCAACCAAAGTCACATGTTCTTCAAAAATGGCTTCTTCTTTATCCTGCTCATACGATTTTACATAAGCACAGACCGCCATTTCTATAAACTGAAAAAGAGTGCCAAAAACATCTTTCCCTTCTTGCTTTTCTCTTTCATATTTTTGATGTATAAGTTCTAGTTCATCCACAACTGATGCCATTGTACAGAGAATTTTTTTTTTTCAAAACAACCACTGAGATAATTCTCATAAAATCCAAAGTCATCAAACAGTCCAATCAGCTGATTCTTTTTAATACTTTCTCTTTTTCCACTTTCTCTTTTTGGGATAAAGTTTGATCACAAAGTTCTCTTTAAAATATATCTTTAGGAAGTCTTATTGCTGTTTAGTAGCTCTTTAAAATTAACTCTTTAAAGTTTTAGGCAGTCTTCTCCTTATTTTCAGGTTGCTCCAATTTTTTTTTCCTCTCCCTTCCCACTCACAGCCAAAAAAAAATTATTCTTCTTCTTTTATTTCCCCTTTGAATATTCAGAAATCCTTGCTCCTTCAATATTCATTTACCTCCAGAACAGATTCCCGGATTTCTCTTATAGTTCCACTGCTGTCACGTTAGGGAGGAGAGTGAAAGGCAAGAAGAAGAAAAACTTACTCTTTTAAAATGTTCGCCGCTTGTATCTCTTTCTCGAAACAAAGTATCCTTAGCAGCCTTCGAGGTTACAGCAACTCTCTCTCTTAACTTTATCCCAGTCAGAAGCAACTTCCACAGCTCTTCCCTCTTCCTCCAGCACAAATCTTACCCGGCTGCTGGCTTCTTTGAGGCGGCCATTACTGACCGCGCTCCACCACCTCAGGAAAAAGGATTATTCTGGCTGGAAAGGGGTCTGCGTTACCCCCAAACCTCTGTCCGGATCCCTCTCTCTTCGGGCTGCCTCTACAAGGCAGCCATAGCCCCAGACCTATTTAGATCGGGGCACCTTGGCAGTGAACGCGGCAGGGATCGCAGAGGCGCGAATTCCTGCCGCTACCGAAGCCACGCAAAACCGGAAGCCCAAAACTTTCACTTCTTATCTTCCTCCTGCACTTTCTTTTCCGGTTGAGTTCTTCTTTGAGGCGGCCATTTCTGACCACCGCTCCTACTACCTTCGGGAAAGGGAGTTTGGCCAGTGGCGGAGGAGAGATGCGGCTCTCCTTGACCCTGCTGGCAGTCTCCCCCTTCTTCACCACCTCTATGGGGTAGCTTAGCCCCAAAGCCAGCTGGCTCGGGGCGCTCCAGCGGTGAGCCCAGGCAGAAACCACGCACGATCGCGGATTCCTATCTGTCGCCGAAGCCCTTCAAACCGGAAGTACCATATTTCCTGTTTCTTTTCAAAGATCTAAATACTGAAACTCTCATGATTATCTTTCAGTTGGTGAAATAGTGCATTATGCAGCAATAGGCTTGGTTTTTTTAGTAATTTACCTCTAATTGATAACTTACAAAATTGTCCAAAATGTAGGACCCCTTTTTCCTGATGGAATAAAATTTGTTGAAGTTGTTCTTGTTTCACTCCTATTGGCTTCTGCTGTGTCGCTGCTGCAGTCACATGATCTTTGTTATGTAATAACTCTTGAATAACAAGGATATGCACATGGAAATGTTTATGAATAATTATTCAGCCACACACAGATACACTGAATTGAGGTATAGTTTACTCTAAGAAATAGCACAGTCCAATAAATGGTCCAGGTCATATACATTTAACAGTCCAAATAATATCCAATTACAAAGTCTTCTTACCGGTTGCAATTCATGTACAGTAAACAAAGATATCAAAGTATAAGCACCGCATAAATTCAACAGATAACCTTAGATAGCAACAGAATGTCAGAGAGAGCAAGCTATGATCTCTAGCTCCCTCTTATGGTACTTTGCAATATAATCAACCAATCGGAATATAGTATAAATCAATACAGTGCTTTTGTCTTAAAGCTACAAACATACATTGTTGGTTTATATATTGCCAACCCAACTAATTGGTATACAGATTCCTAACATTCTCCCCTTTGGGTTGGTCAATATATAATACATTATCTCTTTAAACCATAATTCTCACAACACTCTTTATGCTTAATTACACCTTGAGCTTTCGTGAAATGATCTGCAATATTATGTTCAGTCATGCGGTAGTCTAACTGAATTAATTTATTTTGAACACACTGTCTAACATTCAAATATCTCGAATCAGTATGTTTAGACCTTTTTTTAACAGCTAAATTAGTAGCCATACTAATTGCAGATTGTCTTCGTAAACAATAAACGGATCATGTACAGTAATTCCAATATCCTTCAGCACTTGTTTATAATATATCAATTGTGTACACATTAATGATAAACATGAGAATTCCGTTTCCATAGTGGATGAACTAATATGTTGTTGCCTAATAGACTTCCATCCTATTAAAGCACTACCCAACATTATCACTATACCTGATGTTGACTTACGAGTCATTATATCAGTAGCAAAACTTGCATCAGCATATGCAGTTAACACTAATTCATTACTTGGTTCTAAATATAATGAGTAATGGGTTGTGTGTTTTAAAAACCTAAGTATTCGCTTAGCTGTTTGCCAATGCCTTTCATTTGGTTCAGCGTTATACCTAGCCAATTGGTTTACACTGTAAGATATATCTGGTCTAGACCAATTACCCAGATATGATAGACTACCGATTAAGGATTGATATATTTCCTTATCAAACATAGGACTTTTAATATCACTATGTGTAAATTCCTTATTCATTGGTGTCTTAGCAGATTTACAATGCTCCATGTTATAGCGTTTTAATAATTGGCTAATCTTGGCTTGCAAAATTTTAAAATCTTTATTCGTTTTCACTATATCAAGACCCAAATAATGCTTAATTTTCCCTAAATTTCTAACCCTGAATTTTTTCTGTAATCTATAAACAATATCATTTGCTTCTTGTTCAGTTTTAGTTATAATTGCTATGTCATCCATAAATAACAGTAATAGAGAAATCAAACCATCTTTTTCTCTTTGGAACAAACAAGGATCCAAGCTCTGTAAAGGACCTTGGAATACTCACCTCTAATGATCTAAGTGCTAGAGCCCACTACAACTACATAGCCAAAAAGGCATTAAGAGTTGTTAACCTAATCCTACGTAGCTTTTTCTCTGGTAATATCACACTACTAACCAGAGCATACAAAACATTTGCTAGACCAATACTCGAATACAGTTCATCAGTCTGGAACCCACATTACGTATCTGATATTAGCACAATTGAGAAAGTCCAGAAATATTTCACAAGAAGAGTTTCCCACTCCTCTACTCGTTGTAGAATACCTTATGCCACCAAACTTGAAATTCTAAAACTAGAAAACCTTGAATTACGCCGTCTTCGGGTCTGATTTAAGCATGGTATATAAAATCATACATTGCAATGTCCTACCTGTCAATGAATACTTCAGCTTCAACCATAACAACACAAGAGCACACAATAGATACAAACTCAAAGTTAACCGCACCAAACTTGATTGCAGGAAATACGACTTCAGTAATAGAGTGGTCAATGTCTGGAATACTCTACCCGACTCTGTAGTTTCTTCCCCAAACCCCAAAAACTTTAACCTTAGACTGTCTACTATTGACCTCACCCCTTTCCTAAGAGGTCTCTAGGGGGCGTGCATAAGTGCACCAACGTGCCTACCGTCCCTGTCCTATTGTTTCTCTTATTCTTCTTTTATTTTTCTTATATGTATCCATTTCATGTATTCACAACTATGTATACACTTATACTTATTATCTTGTAAACAATTGGCAAATCAAATAAATAAATAAAAATAAAAAATTACAGCTTCAAAACCTATTGAAACTAATTCCTTTACAATACATTTATTCCATTCATAACCGGATTGCTTTAGACCATAAACACTTTTCTTTAATTTCCAATAATCAGTTTTTCCATCATCCTTTAAACCTAATGGCTTTTTTTATATAGATGGTATGTTGTATATGCAGTTTCAACATCTGCATGGTTTATTTTACATTTATTCTTAGCTGCCCAAACTAATGCTGCTCTCAATGTATTAGCTCTCAGACTAGGTGTAAACACTTCATCATAGTCCTTATCTGACTGAGCAAATTCTTGAGCAACTAATCTTGCTTTATGGGAAATAGTCCCGTCCACACCAGTCTTTATCTTATACACCCATTTGCAGCCTATTGCACACTCACCTAGTGGTTTCTTTACATCCTCATGCACCTCTAAATCCTTTAACGATTTTAACTCCCTATTCATAGCTTCCTGCCAAGCTACCTGATCCTTTGTAGGATACAGTTTTATTTCATTGAAGTTAGAAGGTTCTGTATTTACCTGACATACAATGCTTGCTTGAAATCTGTCAGGTGGACGTCTCTCCCTAGTTGACCTCCTAGGCAACTCAGTACATGTTGTTGGCATGTCCTCTTCCTTTACCTCCTCTATCAAATCTTCATCTTCTACAGTCATAGAGGGTTTATCTATTGATGATTCCTCCATTGAGGATTCCTCCACTATCTTATCATCAATATTATTATCATCAGGATTATTGGTAAACAATGGAGTCTCAACAACAACACTATCCTTTACCTTATTATATTCCTGTTCAAGCTTTCTCCAGCCAACATGGTCCAGAAATTTAGCACTTGCACTACAATATAAATTAGTAGTACCTGGCTCCCAAAATCTAAATGATCTATGATTAGCTTCATAACCTACAAAATATAATTGTCTCGCTCTATGTTGTCCCTTTCGCCTTACTTGCGTGGAAATATGAACCCATGCTGGGGTTCCAAATGTATGTAAATAACTGAGATCTGGCTTTTTTCCATTCCAATCAGTAAATGGTAATTCACCAGTTGTAGAATTCACTTCGTCATTCAAAACATGCTTAGCACACATTATTGCTGCACCCCAAAGTTTATCTGATAAACCAGAATCCAAAATCATAGTCCTAGCCCTAGCCTGTAATGTTTGTCCTCTATGTTCGATATATGAGTTATGCTGTGGTCTATTAGGAGCAGAACATGTGTCTCCCAGGGACTGAGCGTGATTGTCTGTTCATGCCCGGTCCCACGTTGCCCAGAAAAGCTGGCAGGCAGGGCTTCTGGGTCCAACAAAGAGACCACGGGTGGGACTTCCACCCCTCCTTCTTTTGGGGAAAGGGCTGGGAACTTCAAGCTAGACTGCAGTCTCGGCCACCGCAGGAGCTGCAGGAGAAGTGAGCCGCAAGAAAGGTGAATCAGCCCACCCTGACTGACTTACCTTTCCCTCTGCCACCAGCTGCGGAGGAAGATAAAGTTTGTAGGCAGTCAGGAAAGCCCAAACCGCAGTGGTTTGGGCTTTCCCGACTGCCTACAAACTTACCTTCCTCCCGTGGCTGGTGGCAGAGGGAAAGGTGATCCAGTCAGGGCAGACCCATTGCTATTTGGCTCCTCGCCAGCCTGCATCTCATCAGCTGCTGAGGCTCTTGGATCACGGCTTCTGAGGGGGAGTGCAGGAGGCAACCTGGAAGCATGAGGCTTACGCCGCCTGCATCGCCCTCTGCCACCACGCCCTTTTCTGACAAATCAAACACAATCCAAAGGGAACAGAAATCTTGTAATGCTTTTACAAAATAATTAGCTGTGATAAGCACTAGCCTTGCCAAACTGTGCGTGGCTTGCCAATAGATAACAGAGAAGAAATAATTTGCAATACAAAAATGTTCAAATACAAACTCAGGATACTGGAATGTCCACGAGGCTGGAGTCTCAAAACCTCTTTGCCTTCTGCAAAAAACATTTGTTTCACAGCTGGCTTTTATCTTCTAGAAGGAGGAGCCACTAGCTTGCAGCCTTACTCCCGAGTCGCCCATGCTATTGTAGTTGCTCTTTCCTGCCAGCAATCTTGTGTGCATGCGCACTTGGCATAGGCTCCTCAGGAACCTCCACATCACTGATGCCAGCCCACACAATCTCTGAAGGCATCAGTCCACTCCCCAATTGTCCTGGCCCCTCATCTGAGTCCTCGCCCTCCTTAGCTGTCCCCACCTGCTTCCAGCTAACCACAACAATGGGTCAGCTCTGGCTCACCTTTCTCTTGGCATCAGCAAGCCAGGCAAGTGGGTGGGGGAGAAGCTGAATTGCGCCCTGTGAGGGGCCCACCTCCAGCACTCCTCTGCCACTCCCCCTTGCCTCTTAGCGCCCCTCTAAGTCATCCCACCACCCCCCAGGGGGTGGTACCGCTAACTTTGAGAACCACTGCACTAGAATAAGTGACTATTTACTTTCAGTTTGATCTGCACACGTGTCTTTTGACTGTTAATATTTTAGAAATATAGCTAGGGAAAGGCAGTTCAGTTTCCATATATAATCACATTCTCTTTGAGATTGTGAGAGTTAGACCTGTCCCTCAAGAACCCAGGTGACAAACCATTGGAAATGCTGTGTGATGGGCTCAAACAACCAGAATGTACAATTGAGAATGTAGAGTAAGTGTGTCAGATCTGCTATCATGCCACTTCATCCCTACTTTGCTTTGTTGCCATCCTGCCATAAAGAAGGGGGTGCGGGGGATATGGGTGGGGCATGACAGGAACCAGAAGTGCCAACCAGATCTGTCTTTGTTTATGCTATCACCATATGCTTTAGTAAAAGTATATCTTTCACTACAAATGTACTTGAGGGTGTTTCTTTCCTAAATGCCAAAGCTGGGAGAAGTGGCCTGACATTAAGCCAGTCTGCAATAATGATCCACCCAGAGACTCGCTTCTACCTTGGGGAGCATGCATGGAACATCCATCCTTAAGAGTGAGCAGGAGGAAATGGAACCCTGGGAAGAAGCCATTTTTAAACCAAGGAGCAACGGAACTAGAGAAAGAAGCAGAGACCCTGGAGGAGCAACAAAGACCTGGTGGTTCATAGGGATTGGAAAGATATAGGAGTGGGAAGAGAGACCCTCCAGGGTAATCTTTGTCCAGGAAAGCCACAGAAGCCATCACAAAACACTGACCACTGAGGAGGATTGTGGGGCAATGGAAGGTCAACCTGACCCACACAAGATCATATTCAAGGCAGGTGATTGACTTCCTAAGGGATGCCTTTGACAACCTCAAAGCCCTAGATAGACAAGAGTGGCCAGCACCATTGCCAGCACCACCACCCAATGTGGCGAATGCACCAGCCCTCATCTCGACAACTCCAGTACAGAATGCAGAATGGCCCCACCAGTCCAGCCACAACCTCCTGCATGGTCTGCCCCTCCATGATCACCAATGCTGGAGGTGAAATTCAACAGCTACCTAAATCAACTGGAGTTTTTCCTCAGCCAAGTGGGGAATTGCATGCAGGAGTATGGAACCGAGTTGCTAAATGACCTAGGCAGGATGCGACATATTACCATTACTCTAGAAGGGCAGGACACCAGATGGTGGCCCTTCACGATGATGTGGCAGAGCTACACAACTTTGACAGGTTCATGACCTATGATTCAAAGTGATTTGAAGACCCCCCTCAGGGCCTTTAGACCCTTGATCAAAAAGCTAGAACCAAAATCAAAACTATCAAGCCGGACAAGCAACCCATTGTCACCTTCATACAAGAGTTCTGGAGTTTATCCTGTAGGCTAACAGACTGGCCCTAAGATTTGATGACTGAGTGCTTTCAAGATGACCTAAACAACAAGGCCTTCTGTATCTTTACCTGCATGTCCAGAGGTGTGCCACACATCCTCTAGGGATAGTACACCCTAGCTGGTGAAGTGGAGATTGACCTGATCAAATCCCATTGGTGCACCATCCGAGAGCAGCGATGGTCCTTCACAACAGAACCCCCCATTTGCAGAGTCACCACTGCTTTCACCGCAGCAAGGAAGGTCATTGAGCTGCAGACTGCCACGCACTCCAGGCAGCTTCCAAACCCACACAATGATGGGGTAAAGGTCCAGTGAGACCATGAGAAATGGCATACAAAGGAGTGGAGGTTGTTGAGTTTACCCCATCACTGGGCAATGGGGATGGAACCCCAACCCGAAGATGAGAGTGACAGCAGAACAGCTGAAAACCCATTGTTAAATCGCCCCATGATACCAGTGACAATACCAGTACAATTAGAGGTGCTTTCGTCATGGAGCAGGGATCCCGTAATTGCCAAGTATGGCTTGGGCTACAGTAAGTGACTCTTTTTTCAATTCAGTTTGATCTTCACAACCCCTTTTTGTGATGGTTAATATTCTATAAATATATCCAGGAGAGGCAGTTCAGTTGCCTTACATAATCACATTCCTTCAATTGCTATAAGAATACCTTCCTGTTAGTTTTTCACAAAATTATTGTAATTTTTGTTGCTATTCTCCACAGGCTTTCTGGAGAGATACTGACCGAATCCTCCAGCAGGCATCTTGCAGAAGTCCTCAGGAAAAACCAGAGATTGAATGTATTATTCTTGTCCCTCAAGAACCCAGATGACAAAGCAATGGAAGTGCTATGTGAGGGTCTGAAACATCCAGAATGTGCAATAGAAACGCTTGAGTAAGTGACTCTTTTTTCATTCAGTTTGATCTTCACAGCCCCTTTTTGTGATGGTTAATATTCTATAAATATATCCAGGAGATGCAGTTCAGTTGCCCTATATAATCACATTCCTTTCAATTGCTATAAGAATACATTCCTGTTAGTTTTTCACAAAATAATTGTAATTTTTGTTGCTATTCTCCACAGGCTTTCTGGAGAGATACTGACCGAATCCTCCAGCAGGCATCTTGCAGAAGTCCTCAGGAAAAACCAGAGATTGAATATATTAGGCTTGGCCCTCGAGAATCCAGATGACAAAGCAATGGAAGTGCTATGTGAGGGTCTGAATCATCCAGAATGTGCAATAAAAACGCTTCAGTAAGTGACTCTTTTTCATTCAGTTTGATCTTCACAACCCCCTTTTTGTGATGGTTAATATTCTATAAATATATCCAGGAGATGCAGTTCAGTTGCCCTACATAACCACATTCCTTTCAATTGCTATGAGAATACATTCCTGTTAGTTTTTCACAAAATAATTGTAATTTTTCTTGCTATTCTCCACAGGCTTTCTGGAGAGATACTGACTGAATCCTCCAGCAGGCATTTTGCAGAAGTCCTCAGGAAAAACCAGAGATTGAATAGATTAGTCTTGTTCCTCGAGAATCCAGATGACAAAGCAATGGAAGTGCTATGTGAGGGTCTGAATCATCCACAATGTGCAATAAAAACCCTTCAGTAAGTGACTCTTTTTTCATTCAATTTGATCTTCACAATCCCTTTTTGTGATGGTTAATATTCTATAAATATATCCAGGAGATGCAGTTCAGTTGCCCTACATAATCACATTCCTTTCAATTGCTATAAGAATACATTCCTGTTAGTTTTTCACAAAATAATTGTAATTTTTGTTGCTATTCTCCACAGGCTTTCTGGAGAGATACTGACTGAATCCTCCAGCAGGCATCTTGCAAAAGTCCTCAGGAAAAACCAGAGATTGAATAAATTAGACTTGTCCCTCGAGAATCCAGATGACAAAGCAATGGATGTGCTATGTGAGGGTTTGAATCATCCAGAATGTGCAATAAAAACCCTTCAGTAAGTGACTCTTTTTCATTCAGTGTGATCTTCACAACCCCTTTTTGTGATGGTGAATATTCTATAAATATATCCAGGAGATGCAGTTCAGTTGCCCTACATAATCATATTCCTTTCAATTGCTATAAGAATACATTCCTGTTAGTTTTTCACAAAATAATGGAACTATTATGTGATGCGCTGAATAATCCAGAATGCACAGTTTAGAAACTAAAGTAGGTAAGGCATTTTCCTTTGCAAAATCCTTTATGATGGTTAATATTTTGAAAATATATCCAGAGTGAGGCAGTTTAGTTTCCATAGTTTAACACATTACTTTCAGTTTCTTTATAAATGTAATACATGGTTGTTTCCCAGAATTAGACCACCATCGCGATGCTGCCGCCGCCCTCATCCTAGCAAGCTTTCCCCACACCCCACTTGCCTAGCTTGCTTAGCCAACAGAGCCGAGGCTCCATGCAGCACTCATGGCCTAGCAAGATTCCTCCCCACCCCACCTGCCTGGCTTGCTGGTAGCCGTGAGAAAGGCTGGTCACTGCTTGGGTCCCACCTGGAATTCTCTGCTGAGCAGAGCAGTGCAGCAGTCAATGGGGTGAGCCTGCGGGGCCAGCGCCTCGAATGCAGCGATGGCGGCACATTGGGAAAGTAGAGCAAAGCTACTTTTCAAATGGGCCACCTCTGCCGCTTTTGAGGCGCCGGCCCTGCAGGCTCACCCCATTGAGCCCACTGCACCGGAGGGACCTGCCCAAGCAAGTCCGAGCAGAGCAGTACACCAAGTCAATGGGAGAGAGAGAGAGAGACCTGATGCATCAGATTGAAATGAGGCCTAGTTTACAGGCCCTTTTCCACATTGAAACATCTTTGCCAGCATCTTGCCAGCACATTGAAACATCTTTGGCTTCTATTAAAGGTTTTGTGGATGAAACATGGTCAAACCTATCAGGAAGCTCTCACATTTTGTTGAGGCTTTAAACAAGATCCATTGGACTAGACCTCCATCCTAAAAAAATAGTTTTCCCCAGTGCATTATAGTGCCAACTCAGAAGTAGGCAAAACAAAAATGTATTGGTAAATTACAAAGAGAACACACACACACACACACTCCCTTCTATCCCTGCCGGAGCAGGTGATTGGACTAGAATAGATATCTCATTATTTTTCTTCTCCCTCCCTCCCTCCTTCTTTATTTCTTTTTTTTCTGTCCCTTCCTTCCATTCTCCCCTCTTTCTTTGTCTATCCTGTTTTCTCTCTGTCCCTTTTCTCTTTCTTTTCATCCTTCTCTCTCTCTTTCTCTCTTTCTTTTCTCTCTCCCTCTCAGGCTCACCCCATTGACTTGGTGCACCGCTCCGCTTGGACTTTTTTGGGCAGGTCTCTCCAGTGCAGCGGGCTCAATGGGGTGGACCTGCGGGGCCGGGACCTAGAACACAGCAGTGGCAACGCGTTTGAAAGGTAGAGCAAAGCCAGAGGTCGGTAATTTTTGCTGCAAAGAATCACAAAAGCCTCTGGGCTATGCATAAGAAGACACACATATCAATGCAATTCAGCAACATAAAATAAAGAAATACAAATAAAACAAATCAACAAGAATCGGCAAAGCATCTCTGATTAGATTCTATTCACTACTAGAATGTAATCAGAGATGCTTTGCCAATTCTAGTCCAATGACCTGCTCCAACAGGGTTAGAAGTGGGTGTATGTCTGTGTGTGTGTGTAGATGCATGGCTGTCAAAACTCCAAAAACAGGTCAAGTAGCTCTGGGGAGGTCAGTCATAAATATTTGAACACTTGCTAAGCAACTGGCTATTAAGTGAGGACCACTTGTATTTGGTTTGCCAGTCACCTGGCCATGTCCATCCAGTCACATGACCACCAAACCACACCTACCTGGTCATGTGACCATGAAGCCATGCCCAGCCAGCAAGCCACACCCAGCCAGTCACGTGACCAGAAAGCCATGCCCAGTCAGTCACGTGACCAGCAAGCCACACCCTCAAATTAGGCCATGCCCACAGAAATTTGAATCCCACCCCTGGGTGGGAGGGCACCGAGGATGAGTTTGTAGCATCAAGGGGGCAGTGGACTGAAAAAGTTTGGGAACCACTGATCTATACCATCCATCATTTTCTCTTCAAGTATCTCCAGAGCTCCTGCCAAAATTTCTACCATTATTCCTGTTAAGTTTTCTCCCTTTTCTTCAATATTCTGGAATCTCAGGTAGAATTCATCTCTCTCGATCTCCCAGCCCAGCATTCCTTTTCCCTTATCTTGTTCCACCGTTGTCAATCTACTGTCTATTTCTCCAACTTTTTTATCGGTCTGGTCTCCATGTTGTTCTATTTTTTTGAATTCTTTCTTCATATTTTATCATCATTTGGTGAATATTCTCAACTTTCTCATTTGTTTTCATTGTTCTCTCTTCCATTCTTTCCATCCTGTCTTCCAGACGTTTACCTTGATCTTGTATTAATTGCCCTATTATTTGTAGTGTCATCTCCTTCCCCTTTTCCTTCTCCTTGTCCTTCTCCTTCTCCTGCTGCAGATTTGGACTTAAAGAAGAGGTTTATTTCTTCATGATTAATTGCAATCTGAATCAAAAGTGTTGCACAAAACAAATATCTTCAGGTTCTTCAAACCCTAATCCAATAGGCGAGGAAAATTAAAAAATAGTAAAAAATTCCCAATGAAAAAAGAAAAAATGCAAAAAGAAAAAAGGAGAAAAGAGAGAGAAGAGAGAAAGAATATCAAATGGGAAAAGGGAAAAAAGAAAAAAAAGAATAGAACTAAGTTGGAGAGCCAGGCTTCAGGCCTTCTTCTTTAAAAAGAAAGAAGAGAGAAAAACATTTTTTTATAATCCAACAGTGAAACCAAAGTCAAGCTGACAACACAGAGTTCCCAGTTGCAGACCAAAATAAGTCATAAAACAAGTTACTTCCGCCCCACACTGTCCAAGGCCTAATATCTAATATCAAATTTATTTATTTATTTGATTTGATTTGTCAATCGCTTACAAGATAATAGATATAAGTACTGTATAAACATGAGTAAGAAGATAGGAAATAGGAACAAATAAATGGGGACAATAGGCATAATAGGCACGTCCCTTCCAGGCCTCTTAGGAATGCTATTCAGCAAGAGTATAGTCCAAGGTCACACCAATCTTGACTCTTCAATCTCCAACTGCTAAAGTTGTTTTCCAAGAGGAACACCTGTAAAAACATTCATCCAGTGCTCTTCTCTTTATCTTAATAAAAACAACTGATGGGTGGTAGAAAGATTCCCACCAGTTTCCATAAGAAAATTTTTTTAAAGGCCTCTGGCTGGCAGTCTTGCATAAAACATTTAGTTATCAGCACTGTTTAAAGTTATAGAAAGAAAGAAAAAAGTCCAAGCAGATTAAAATAAAAGGTTTCTTTTTGGGAGAAAAGGAAAACTAATAAAAACACAAAAAGAATAATAGTAATTGTAAAGTCTCTCCTTAAAATCAAAATTAAAATTTGTATTATTGTAACAAAAGTCCAGTCCAGCTAGTTTAAGTTCCTTATTAAAAATCAGTAAAAAAAAACTTAAATAACACCAATTCTTCTGACTTCAGGTTTAATTTCATTGCTTATTCTTCTTCTGTCTTCAATATTCTTAAATCTTCCCCTCCTAGGGTGCTCTCTCTTTTGCAATATCTCTGGGATCAACAGGCTGCGCTCTTCTTGTTCACTTTCTCTACGGGACGGTTTTGATCCAAAAGGACCCCCCCGCTGCAGTGGTATCAGCACCGGATCTGGAGCCCCAGAATCACACGTCATTTCATTGTGACGTCAGCCCTGCCACCTCAAATTTTCAGATTCCTGTCTGCAGGTTTTCTGGAAAGAGCCTGAGTGCATCCTGCAGCCGGTATCTTGCAGAAGTATTCAGGGGAAACCAGAGACTGAGTCAATTAGAACTGTCCCTCAAGGATCCAGATGAGAAAACCATGGGACTGTTGTACTAAGTGCTCAAGCATCCAGAATGTAACATAGAGACACTACAATAAGTGGCCATTTTCTCTCTCTTCATTTTCATGTGCTAACAATCTCTTGAATGTTTATCTTCTGGAAATATATCCAGGATGAGGCAATTCTAATTGTAATATATAACTTTCTGTTCTTTCAATGGTACATTTCCTGTTTCTTTTCAAAGATCTAAATGCTGAAACTCTCATGATTATCTTTCAGTTGGTGAAATAGTGTATTATGCAGCAACAGGCTTGTTTTTTTAGTAACTTACCTCAAATTGATAACTTACAAAATTGTCCAAAATGTAGGATCCCTTTTTCCTGATGGAATAAAATTTGTTGAAGTTGTTCTTGTTTCACTCCTATTGGCTTCTGCTGTGTTGCTGCTGCAGTCACATGATCTTCATTTTGAATATTCCATGATAGTTTTCAAGCCAATCTCATAATCCCTTCCTCCCTCCTGTCCCCTAACAGCAAGGCATTCACTCATTGTTTGGCCCTTTAAAAAGCAGCACTTCGAAGGTGCATGAAGAAAAGGACTGGATATTTTTATGTTTGTGTGCCCTTTCTCTGGCACACAAACATGCACTTGTATCTATATCCCATTTTTGTTTAGAAAGTCAGGGAAAATGAGAACTACATCCTTCTATATTTCTTCACATTCACCTGTGAGGTAGATTGGGCTGAAAGTCACCAAGTGAGCTGCCATGATTGCAGATGGCTTAAGAACCGGATCTCTCTGGTATCAGTCAAATACATTAGCCACTGTACCTTTGTCTTTGGCCATCCTGTTTCATTTTTCAACTGCTTCCAACTCTGTAAGTAGAGGCCAGCACATCTTCAGGCACCAGAGATTAGGTAAACCAGTCCTGGTCTAGCCTCCAGATGTCATGTGATCCTGTTTCTCTTGTCTGTAAGATATCTCTTACAGCTTCCTACACTTCAATAAAGAAGCCAGCAAGGATTCTAAACTTTTTTTCAGGTGAGAGCAACAATGTACAACATTGTTCTAAAATTAAATTAAATATCAATATCATCAGCATAATTATGCCACATGGAAAAAGAGAGGGACATCATAGTCAAGACATTACACCAAATGTTGGGATATGGCAAGGAGGAGAATGGAGAAAGAAACTGAATGGATAGAGTCCTTCTGTGATTATAACTTTGGACATTTAATGCCAGATCCCAAGCAGCAAGCTAAATTTATTCAAATTGACTTCATGGATCCTCAAATAAGCAATGCTGTGGATGTCCTTTCTTGGTGATTGGAGGCTGTGAGGGTATGGATGGGGGACTACAGGTTTTGACAAATTCTGGTAAGACGGAGTGGCTCTGGGTAGGCAGTTCTTAGAGAGGGTAGCATTGCCATGGAGAGACCCAGTGATGTGTGGGTTTTCTTGGACTCCCAATTCCTGCTCAAGGAACAGGTGGCAGCCATGGCTAGGAGGGCTTTTGCTCAACTTCAGGTTGTACACTAGTTATACCCCTTCCTGTATTGAGAAGGTCTCCTTTCAGTCATTCCAGGAACTGCCCAAACTGCTCATGTTGCTGCATTCTGGACTAGTTAAAGCTTCTGGACACTCTTCAAGGGTAGCTCCATATGGAGTGCATTGCAGTTGTCTGCCTGAGAGATGACCAGGGCATGAATGACGGAAAGGAAACAGAACCAAAATTATAGACATAAATAAAATAAAATAGCACCTGTGAACCCTCACATCCTCCCCTGGGCTATATAATCATAAGAAAGGATCACCTATCCATTAGGGCATCAGGATGGCAAAACCAAGTTTTTAATGCCTTATAAAAGGCCAGCAGAATTGCGGTAAGCCTGATCTTGAAAGTGATGGTATTCTAAAGTAAGTGTGCTACATATCTTAGAGGGTTTTTTTTTAACTATAGAGGATTTTAATTTAAATCAATTCAAGTTTAATATTTTACCCCTGTTCTTTAGAACTATAGGTTTCTTGTTAAGAAAAATATTACTGGGAAGCTACAAAACCAAAAGTTGATCATAGGCTTGTCTGGGCAGTGGGCTGAGGATGAAGCATGCCATGAAAATATGGCCTTTAGAAATGGTTAAGAGTCATTTTGAGGTGATGTGAAGAAAAGTTCAAAGCATCAAACATAGCTGACTTGGGACATTGAGAGTGAGCTGAGAGTTTTATCAAAATGTTGAAATGTGTCTCATGCCTCTTACATACTTGCAGGTGACAATATGATGCATATTTTGTCATTTGCTTCCTTCACCGCCATCTCTCTCCCTTCAGTGGCCACGTTGTCTTTTATTTTAATATGATTAGTATAAAATCTACTTGCTCTTCCATCTATGATCAGGTTAGCACTGGTGTTTTTCCCTTAAATGTATCTAATGAAGGCCTTTTCCGAACTGCAGTAAGAGATCCTAATCCAGATTCACTGTGGAAAACAGGATACCTCAACTTCTCTTAGGGGTGGCATTTGTTGGCCATCTTTTTCCTCCTGAGTTTGCTGGCAGAGCCCCTTATTAACTTTTAATAAGAAGTAGCTATTTAAACTAACTGTAATTTCCAGCCTCCCAGATGAACTCTGCCTACCACATGGCAACCCCTTCATGTTCTTAGTCTATCCTTTGGGATCTAGCTATTCAGATCTATTGGCTTTAAGTGGAAAGGAAGAAAACAAGTAGACCCTGAAATTACTATTCAACTATTGTGATATTGTAATATTGTACTATTCAATACCCTGTTTCAGTCTTCCAGTATAGGGTAAGCCCAAACTCCCCCATTTTTCTTTAATTTTTCACACTTTCATTGTATTTTAAAGTTCTCTAAATAAATAAGAGGTGAGAAGTTATAACTGAGAAATGTTGCATCAGACTAGTTGTATTTGTGAAACCATGTAGCTAATTAAGCTTTTGGGGATGTGATATTTATTATCTCTGATGCAATCTTTCTCTAGGCAAGTAAGCCTTAAGTAACAGACCAAAATAATCTTTAAATATGTGTTAATTCTTGATTTTTCTCATTGAATATTCATTTGAGACAATGTGATTTTGATAGTTCTCTGTCCTCTGGTTGCTTTGCATGTGATTAATATTAAAAAGCCATTATTAAATTTTATCATTCTTTTCTAAAACAATAAAATTAATTAGTGTATAACTAATGAGATTGATCCATTACAGTATTTGGGGTGGTGGTGGATTTCTTACTCTAATTACATGTCTCGTCCTATAGGATCAAGAGGTGACACTATAGAATTAGTTTCATTTTGTCAGATTCGTACCCAAGCTGGGATGTAGTGCCAGAATTCTTCAGAGAAATAGTAACCAACCCATAAGTCCAGAATGTAAAAATCAGTTTGGAACACATTTGAAATTAAATGACTTACAGCACTATAAAGTATATTTTGACTATAATAATGTCAATTTTTAATGTCACTATCTCGTTTCTTTATTTCAAATGTGACAATTGACATAGAGATCACTCTCATGCTGTTTTCTTTTATTTTTCTCTTCCTGATTTCTTTTAACAAAGAGTCTCCTATATCAACTATTTCTGGAAGTCTTCCGGATAAAACTTTTGTCTTAACTCAGAATTAGCCTTTACATCAAACCACCAAAGACCCCCCCAACTCAGTGCAGCCCTTTCAATTTGTTCCTTATTGACCCCCAGTCACAACTTGGACAGGTGATGAAATCGTGAAAGAGAGCTTCTCGGCTACTGATTGGGCAGGGAGAATCGAGCTATATCAATTAAAGAGGGGGAAGGGCATTGCTTAGATTCTAAGATGAAATGAAAATATGAGAAAGCTGTTTGCTTAGTTATTTTTTGGGGGGGCGGAGATGAAGATCAATTTGAAAAACACTGGGATACCAAGGATAAAAAAAAAAAAAAGAAACATACACCCTGTTAAATTGTAGTGATAGCAAATCTTCTCAAAGAGACTGGAAAGCAAACTTTTTGATCAGACAAAACAACCTGGAATGAGTGAAAACAAATCACCCCTGAAATTATCTAGGATGAATCAGATTATTATCAGATTATAATCTCATTATAAGGGATTTTTCCTGGGAGGTTAACATACTTTTTTTTAAATTATAGGTTGAATGGAAGATATATTAGACAGAATGGAAAATGGAATGAAACACCTATAGTGGAATCTCCAGCTAGAATCTGAGGAGGAGTGAAGAGGCTGGCAAGCTCAGAGTCCTTGTGTAGCAGGAAGAGGCGCAGACCTGACCACTTTCAGGATCCCTGAAGCCCTAATCTGGCTGGCATCTAGGACAACTTGCTGCACCAAATCGTCATGGCCAACTTGCCACAGCCACCTCACCACGGGACAAGAGTTACACTAATGAAAGAAATGGTGGAATAGAATCATTAAAGAAAGGATACAAAAGGAGGGACAAGGTGAAATGTGAATGACAAAAATTAAAACATTTAAAAATTACTTTAAATAATTGAATTGAATGGTTGAATTGTCCTGCGACAAGTTGGCTGGAGTGAGTTGACTGTGGTGTTAGCTGTGGCAAGTTGTCCCATTCTGATCTGGTTGTTGCCAAGAGAATGCAGCCTATCCAGTGAAATCTTATCATCTCAGGGTTCCTTGCATCTGACAATGGCTAAGCCTCTGGATGCTGTTTCTTCATGCTTCTTTGTTTGATTGATCTATTTTTATTTCCATTCTGAATATGGTAAAGAAGAGTTGGAATTTAACAGACAGGTAGTCCTCAATTTACGACCACAATTGAGCCGAGAATGTCAGTTAGTAAGTTAAGACGTTAGTTACATGAGTTTTGTCCCCTTTTAACCCTTTTCTTGCCACATCATAGTTGTTAAGTTAGTAACATGGTTGTAAAGTGATTCTGGTTTCCCCATTGACTTTGTTTGTCAGAAGATCACACAATGTGATAACATGACCAGAGGTGGTATTCTGACGGGTTCTGGAGAACTGGTAGTGGAAATTTTGAGTAGTTCGTAGAACTGGTAAATATCACCTCTGGTTGGCCCATCCCGCATCTATTATCTGCCTCCCAAGTCCCAGCTGATCAGATTAGCTGATTGACTGGGTCGGATTGGCTGATTGGCTGGGTCTTCTTTTGTTGCCCTGAACAGGAGAACGGAGCTGGAAAGCAAGTTAGTGGGATGGGGAGGGAATGGGGATTTTGCAGTAACCTTCCCCTGCCATGCCCATCAAGCCATGCCACAGCCACTAAGCCACACCACATTCACCAAGCCATGCCCACAGAACCGGTAGTAAAAAAAGTTGAATACCACACTGAACATGACCCTAGGACACTGCAACCATCATAAATATGAGTCAGTTGCCAAGCATCACATGACCATGGGGATGCTACAATGGTCATAAGTGTGAAAAATGGTCATAAGTCACTTTTTTCAGTTCCGTTGTAACTCCGAACGGTCAGTAAATGAAGTGTTGGAAATCAAGGATTACCTGTATTTCAAGTGAAAGTCTGAAGAGCTTTCAGGCACTCTACTGGTAGTCTTCTACTTATGTAATGACCATTTGAAGTTAGAATGACCATGAAAAAAGTGGCTTATTTCACACTTACAACCGTTGCAGCATCCCCATGGTCACATGATGAACATTTGGATAATTAGCACCTGGCATGTATTTATGATGGCTGCACTGTCCTGGGCTCATGTGATCACCTTCTGCAACTTTCTGACAAGCAAAGTCAATGGGGAAGCCAGGTTCACTTAACAACCATGTTATAAAAGCAACGATTCCCTTAACAACCATGGCAAGAAAGATCATATAACATGGCAAAATACATTTAACAATTGTCTATTGCTTAGCAACAGAAATTTTGGGCTGAATTGTGGTTGAAAGTCAAGGACGACCTGTAATTTGAATTGAGGACTTTTCTCTCTTGAGCTGAAAAATTCCAATTTACAAGAAGGAAACCAGTTTATGGAAATTGGATTTGAAACTTAAATCAAATGATGGTGTAATAATAATATAATATGATATGGAAAGTTGATTAATATAATATGAATGTAAATTTAAATTCAAGAGGAAATGGTTATATATATTGTGCACAAGAATTATGTACCAACCGACACACTGTACAATTGAAAGATGGTTTTATTTTGTTGTTTTATGTTTGTATTTGTCTATGTTTATTGTTAAAAATAAAAAAAACTCTTTATAAGAAAAAAAAAGAATGAAACCAGTTTATGGAAAAGTGGACAATAAATCATAACGATACTTTCCATTGTGAGATATGTTAAGTTCCTTTGAATAGAGGAAGATAACATTTTTTTTGCAAGTTTTATTGGTTTTTAAAAACAAACAAAAACAAACAAAACATAAAAAACATCCAACTTTCTTTCATAAGTGTACAAGCAGTGTATCGGTTGGTTTACAAATTTTTTGTGCATCCATTTCATAATCTCAATTACAGTTACATTGCATAATAACTCATATTATCAATCAAAAATTGAATACCCTAGTATCACTATTAAACAATCATTTGACTATAATTTTGTTCATTCATACTTTGCGAGATAACTATAATTTACTTAGTTTATTTTATAACAATTCATATAATCCTCCCGAATCTATCCTAGAAACATTTTATAGATATAATAATAAAAAAGAAAAGAAATACATCTTTATATATTCATTATTTTCTAAAATTCTACATATTCTATTATTGTATTTTATTATCTAACCATTGATAGAAAAGGTCCCAAATTTTGTAAAATTGTTTATCCTCTTGTTCTCTAATTTCAAATGTCAATCTACTCATTTCAGCAGATTCCAATATTTTCTTAATAGTTTCCTCCTGCGATGGTATTTTCTCATTTTTCCAATTTTTAGCAAATACAATCCTAGCCGCTGTTAATACATTTACAATCAAATATTTAAATCTTTGCTGTATGTATCAGGTAAAATTCCCAATAAAAATATCTCTGGTTTCAAGTCTATATGTTTTTTTGTCATTTTTTCCAACCACATGCGGATTTTAGTCCAGTATTTTCTAGCATCCGCAGGAAGATAACATTTCTTGATTACATGCCATAAAGTCTGTATCAACTTTTAGCAAGCACATAAATTAAAACTATTCTGTTTACTTTGATTTACTGTATAGCTATGGAGGAATTTAGTACTTAGAAAAATGTATTGCACCCTCTCCTTCCCAACCCCTATCAACCATCTGTCACTTACCTTTTCAGTACTGTAGATTGTCTTCTGGAAGCAGCTGCTCCACCAGGCAGCCTTCGTACACAGTGGAGGCCACATGGCTCTGTTCCAGAATGGGCAGTATTTTGGAGTAGCTTTCAAAATGGCGCACACTTCCAGTATAATGCCACATGGTTTCAGGAGGTCAAGGGCTAAAATGACCTGATTTCCTTCCCCAATGCGATCTCCAGAACTGCTGGAAGTGTTGCCTACTTCCAGGATGGAGCCCTGTGGTTTTCACTGTAAGAAGGTTGCATGGCAAAATGGGTGCTTCCAGGAAGAGATGTAGAATACCCCCCACCCCCCCCACCCCCAAAAGGTGAACAATTGTAGACAAGCATGAGTAGGCATGGGTAGGAACCAGAGGCTTGGAAGGGTTCATGTGTGAGTGGAGAGATGGTGCAGTATGGGCCTGGATTTGTGTTAGGCCTTCCAGGGCATCTCATTCCTGAAGTATTCTGTGCTCTGCTTAACAACTGCATGGAGGAGAGAAGGGATGTGCGTTAAGTGAGTTGCTTGCTTAATGACCGTCACCACCTGCAACCATAATGGGCAGGCTCATATGATCCATCATGATAATAAGTTGAGGACTACTGTATTTCTGTCATAATGTAGAATCCTGCTCTGAGAATATAAAAACAGAAGCATGACCTAGTTTCGGTAACAATGAAAGTTAGTGTTTATCTGCTATGCTTTAGTAAGAACTTCTCTCTCTCTTTCTCTCTCCCCACCCCCCCTCTCTCTTTCTCCTCTCTCTCTCATTCATAAGAATTATACTTCTTGCTTTTATGTTGAACTGCAACATTATGTATACATTTGATTTCATTTTCTTGTCTTTCTATATTTTTACTCTTAGATTTTTTCTGAGACTCAAGTTAAGTGGTCTTGAAATATATTTGCGTGTGTGTGTGTGTGTGTTTTACACATTGGGTCAAAAGACTTTTATTAAGCTGCAGAAAATACAGGACCTCATAACTTATTCCAGATTTTTGGCTCAAGCCTGTGTCCCCAAAAAGTTAAGAATTTGGGTTTTGCAAACTTTCTTTTTTCTTTTTGTAAATTTTATTGGTTTTTAAAAACAAACATAAACAAACAAAACATAAAAACATCAAACTTTCTTCCATAAGTATACAAGCAGTGTGCTGGTTGGTTTACAAATTATTTTGTGCGTCCATTTCGTAGTCTTCAGTTACACTTACATTGCATAGTAGCTCATATTATCAATCGAAAATTGAATACCCTAGTATCATTATTAATCAATCATTTGACTATAATTTTATTCATTCATATTTTACGAGATAACCATAATTTACTTAGTTTATTTTATAAGAATTCATATCCTCCCAAATCTATCCTAAAAACATTTTATAGATATAATAAAAAAGGAGTACATCTTTATATATTTATTATTTTCTAAAAATCTACATATTTCATTACTGTATTTTATTGTCTAGCCATTGATAGAAAAGGTCCCAAATTTTATAAAATTGTTTATCCTCTTGTTCTCTAATTTCAAATGTCAATCTGCTCATTTCAGCACATTCCAATATTTTCTTAATGATTTCCTCCTGCGATGGTATTTTCTCATTTTTCCAATTTTTAGCAAATACAATACTAGCCACTGTTAATACATTTACAATCAAATATTTCAAATCTTTGCTATATGCATCAAGTAAAATTCCTAATAAAAATATCTCTGGTTTCAAGTCTATATGTTTTTTCGTCATTTTTTCCAACCACGTGTGGATTTTAGTCCAATATTTTTTGGCATCCGCACAAGTCCACCACATATGGTAATATGAGCCAGGTGTCTGATGACATTTCCAACATTTTTCGGATTTATTCTTGAACATTCTTGCTATTCTTGTTGGGGGGAAATGCCACCTGTAAAACATCTTATACATATTTCCTTTATATGCTGTTGACATTGTCATTTTATAATTTTGAGACCACAATTTTTGCCATTTCTCTAAATCAATCCCATATCCAAAATTCTTCCCCCAAACAATCATAGTTTCTTTAACTTGTTCTTCTTCTAGTTTAATTTCTAATAAATATCCATACAGTTTTTTAATCACCTTTTCATCAGTACCTGTCAAAATCTTATCTAGATCAGTCAATTTATCATAGAAACCTTCTGTTTTAAAATCTTTATCATACCTTGAATGTAGGGTTTTGCAAACTTTCATGACAACTTGCAAGGAACCAGTTTGAAATGGGCCCCACACGAAGGGCAGCGCTCCATTTTGTCTTTGTGAAGCCAAATGTAGTACGTCTCCAGAGCATCTTCCTTGCAGATACAGCCCATGAGCCTCACGTTTGTCAAGGAGGGGACAAAATGGGGGTCGTCTTTGGTTCCCCCGCACGGTTTGGATGGATATACTCCATAAGGATCCACTCCTTTCTTTATAGTATCCAAAACTTTCCTCTCTATTCCTGTGGCCTGTTCTTCATCAGTAACCATACCCTGGAGCTGGCCTCACGAGAGCCCACCACCAGAGGCCCCAACCCTTTCCCCAGGGCAGTCAGGCCCACCCACAGAGCCTGCAAGGCTCCAGAGATCCGCAGTAACCTTGACGCCATCACAACGCTTCAAGCGTGGCCGCCTCAGAGACACCTCTTCCTCCTTGGCGATGGGGTGGGGGGAGACTGGTTTTGAAATATTTAGAATGTAGATTTATGCCATAGTTATTGATAGGAGATTTCAAAACAGAGAAAATCTAATAAGCAAAGGATTAAAAGATGAAGCTTAGACCTAAGAAGTCTAGGTAACGATCACTTAGTGAGAAGAAAAACTTGGAATCTAATAGATATTTTTCTTATTTGAAGGGACATTTTGATCACTGATTTTTTTCCTTGATTACTTTGATTTACCAGTGATTTTGACAGTACTGCAATTGCTTCATTTTGTTGTAACCATTGGTCTGCTTCTATCATTATAAAATGTATTTATCACTAGAAAAGAACGTATTTAGCTCAAAGTTGAACTCAACACGTGTGTATGATTTTGCATAAGGTTTTCATAACTTTTCTGTAACTTGTTGCTGGTTTGCCTTTTACCTCAATAAAGTTTAAGCTTTTTTAAGGTGCAATTTAGCACATGAGGCTCCTTTTGTGGAACAGTGGAGCTCTCACCAATATTCCTTGCTTAAGGTACACTACCTCAGTGAATGTTCAAACTTACAATAGTGCTGAATGAGGGGTATTTACAAAGGGCCCTTGTCAATGGTGGGATTCAAAATTTTTTACTACCGGTTCTGTGGGTGTGGCCATGTGACTGGGTGGGCATGGCTTTTTTTTTTTTTTGCAGCCACCCCTACCCACCCATTTTTGGGGACTTCTGGGCCTGAGAGGAGCCTCTGGAGGGGCGTTTTTGCTCCCAGAAGGTTCCTCTGGGGCTCAGGAAGAAAAAAAATGGAGCCCGGAGGGGGCATGCAGCACACCTCCACACTCCGTTTTGGGACCTTCCTGGCCTCAGAAGAGATAACAGATAACAGATAATCAGAGTTGGAAGGGACCTTATAGGTAATCTAGTCCAGGGATCACCAACCTTTTGGACCTCAGGGACCACCAAACTCATAATTTTAGATCCCAGGGACCACTAACCGGTTCTGTGGGTGTGGCCTAATTTGTGGGTGTGGCTTGGTGGTCATGTGACTGGCTGGGCATGGCTTGAATGAAAATATAAATATTTATATAAATATTGGACTTCCGGTTTGCTAGCTTGCGGCGGCGGCAGGGATTTGCCACTGTGCGATCCCTGCTGTGTTCACCGCCAAGGTTCCCCCGATCCATTTGGATCTGGGGGATACAGCTGCCCTGTAGAGGCAGCGGAAGATAGGGGGGATCCGGCAAGGGGTTTGGGGGTGCCGCAAACCCCCTCCCCAGCCGGCTAAACTCCCTTTTCCCGAGGTGGAGGAACGGCGGTCAGCAATGGCCGCCACGAAGAAAGCTGCAGCCGGGTAAGCAAGTGCAGGAGGGAGAAAGCTGAAAGAAAAGTTAAAGTTGCTTCTAACTGGGACAAGATGGGAGAAAGTGATTTGGAACCTTGAAAGCTGTTAAGTATCTATTGTTCCTTGCAGAGTTACAAGCTGTGAATACCTTAAAGGGAAAAGTTTTTTTTCTTTGTTCGACTCTCCTTCCTAAAGTGACAGCGGGAAAAAAAATCTTTTGGCTGTGAGTGGGAAGGGAGAGTGAAAAAAATTCTGAGCAAAATTTGAAAATAAGGAGAAGATTGCCTAGAATTGCAAAGAGTTTAAAAACTTCCAAAAATATATTTGAAAAGGATTTGTGATTACTTTAACCCCAGAAAGAGAAAGTCAAGAAGAAGAAGGTATCTAGAAGAAACAGTCTGTTTGGATTGTTTGATGATTTTGGAACCTTTGGAAATTACTTCTGATTAAATCATCTGGGTGGTTGTTTGGAAAAACTTTTTCTCTACACAATGGCATCATCTATGGATGAATTGGAACTTATATATCAAAAATTTGAAAGAGAAAAACAAGGAGGGGACGATGGTCTTGACACTATTTTTCAATACTTGGAAATGTCGGTTTATACTTATGTGAAGCAGAATGAGGATGATGGGGATAAAGAAGAAGGAGAAGCCATCTTTGATGAACAAATTACTTTGACTGGAGAAAGAGAAAAGCAAGAGAAAAGGGGGAAAAGGTCTTTAAGATCTGGAAAAATAGCCCAAAAAGAGAAGAATAAGGTGAAAAGGGGACATTATGTTAAGAAACAACAGAAAGGGGGAAAGCAGAATAAAAGGGAGGTGGAGAGACAAGGGGTTAAAGAGGATAAGGAGAAGAAGAAACAAGAAAGAAAGGAAGGGATGAGAAGTCCTAATGGTGGGGAGCAAGATGTTAAGAAGCAATTTTTTTTTAGAGATAATGGATAAGCTTTATGGTTAAAGGGATTCTAGAAAAGTACATAAGATTGCATTTTTATACTTGTATTTAGAAGTAAACATAGAAAATTAGAAACAATATGTAACCTAAAATGTGATAAAATATTTAACATAAACAAGTGAAATTTTTGTTAAGAAAAAGGGAGTACTGTAATGAAATATGATTCAAGATTGTGATGTGGGGGGGTAATAATTGTGGAAAGCATAAGTGTTCCCACAAAGGCATGATATTCAATTGAAATGGATAAAATGTTTAAGATAAAATGATTGTTAATATTAATAATTAGAAGATGGTATATTAGCAAACCCTTTGTGAAATGAGATTTGAAGTAGAAGAAGGAGGAACATTTCAATGAAATATTGAGCTATAATATGTGATGTGGGGGGGGGGGAATAATTTTGAAAAATAGGGCTCTCATAAAAGCATGTGATTTAATTGAAAAGTAATGAGTTAAACATCTAAGATATGAATGAATATCAATATTAATGAATAGATTTGTATTATTTTTGATAATATAGTATAATTTTAGAATGTACCAGACAGAATCCCAATGTATGTTATGTATTTTATATTAAGTACTATAAATATAGGGGAAAAAGATAAAGGCATCATACTCCATATAGTGTATAGGAGAAGTACTTCTTTTTTTTTTAAAGAAGAAAAATAAATGATTGGCTGGAATAGAACAGACAAAGAATAATAAATATTACGATATGAATTGAGAGGAGATAAAAAAAATTGAGAAAATTTAAAGGAGAGGAGAAGTTATATAGAAAATTGAAAATGTTAAGAAGATATGAAATGGTATGTAAAATGAATATGAAATTGAACTTGTGTCTGTACCAAGAGTTTTAACCCGGGAATAAGCTACTTTCAGAAAAGATATTTTTTATACTTTTATGTTTTGTGTTTATGTGTATTTATGTATTGTTTGTCTTGAAAAAATAAAACTTGTTTTTTTTTTTTAAAAAAAATATTTATATAAATATTGAATTTTTTATAAAAAAAGAGCAACTTTTACCCAAAATCAGGGAAAGTAGGCAGTCAGATTGAGTTGCTTACAGAATCACAGATTCATTCAGAGATCTATATATCTGCCATTGGCTAGCTCAGTCTGTCACATAAAATTTGCTTGCAAGCAAACTCACAAAATTAACTCACAACATACCATGCATGTAAATATTGAATTTTTTTTATAAAAAAGAGCAACTTTTACCCAAAATCAGGCAAAGCAGGCAGACTGAGTTGCTCACAGAATCATTCAGTGATATATCTATCTCCCATAGGCTAGCTCAGTCTCTCAAATTTGCTTGCCGTAAGTCTGCACTGAATTGGCTTGCAAGCAAACCTTCAGTCTTAAGGGAGGTTTGGCGGTGCTGAGCTGAAGATCTAAAGACTAGCTAGAAAGCAAGAAATCAACCATTTCCTGCTTCCTAGCTAATCTAAATCTCCCGGCACAGCAGAAGAGATGATGGTCGGAAAAAGGAAAAATAACAATTTAGCAGGCAAGTTTATCGGGTAAGGAGTAAGTGGGCAGGGAGGGTTTCCACGGGCCATTTAGGCAGCACAGCTTTGTGTTTCTGTGCAGCCTGGATTAATTGCTTTGTGGTGGTGCTCTGGGGGTGAGATTTCTCTGCAGCCCACCAAAATTTTTTCACAGCCTACCGGTGGGCTGTGGCCCACCAATTGGCGACCGCTGATCTAGTCCAACCCCCCACCCAAGCAGGAGACCCTACACCATTTCTGACAAATGGCAGTCCAATCTCTTCTTGAAAGTCTCAAGTGATTGCACTCCCACAACTTCTGAGGGCAAGCTGTTCCATTGGTTGATTGTTCTCAGTGTCAGAAAGTTTCTCCTTATTTCCAGGTTAAATCTCTCCTTGTTCAGTTTCCATCCATTAAGAAACTCTGGGGGAGGGGGTGTTTTTGCTCCTAGAAGGCTCCTCTGGGGCTCAGGAAGAAAAAATGCAGAGCATGGGATTGGCACACAGCACCCCTCCACGCTCTGTTTTGGGACCTTCCTGGCCTCAGAAGAACCTCTGGGGGGGCGTTTTTGCTCTAAGAAGGCTCCTCGGGCTCAGGAAGGCAAAAATGGAGAGGGTGCCTGAGTCCCTTCCTCCATTTTTGCCTTCCTGGGCCTCAGCAAGGGGAATCCTGGCACAGCTGATCATATGAACAGCTGATTGTCGGGAGGGAAGAAAAGGAAAGAAATACCTTAAGGGGCAAGCATCAGGCGGGCAGGGTGAGTGAGCATTGAGAGGGTGGGGCAAGCGAGCCAGTGGCAACTGGGTGACCAGGTCGGGGGCATGGCCAGCCAGAACTTACTACCAGTTTGGCGACCCACACCAAATCCTTGCTACTGGTTTGCCCGATCCAGTGCGAACCGGCTGAATACTGCCACTGGTGCTTTACTATTGCAAGACATTTCTACAAGGATCAAATTGGAAAAAGTTCTTCCTGATGCAATGCTGGGACTTGGTCCTAGTTCCTAGAAGATCAACTGGGCTTCCCTTTATGAAGGAAGTATGAGGGAATTTTCTCAAAACAAAGCTAAATTTCCTCTGGCTGCAAACTTTTTCATTCACTTAAGTCATCCTGTATTTATGAATTAAATGCCATCTATTTTCCTTTTCTTTACCCTGCATGGAGAACAAATTACAGTAGTAAATTAGAAGAAATAAAAGTGATGTCAAAATCAGCAAAAGGAGACTGAAACACAGCTAGTAGCTGTAGTAAAAGCCCAACAAAAGTCCTTGTGTAGTTGTGTGCTAATTTACTCCAAAATTTTCAAACCTGTAAAGTTGTTCCCTGCAGCATTTTTATTTGGCCCTTGACTGAACGCTGTTCCTGGCATCTTGCTGAATTTCTCAGGAAAAACCAAAAACTGAGAAAATTATATCTGCCTGAGAGTTGTATCAATGACAAGGGAATGAAGATACTGTGTGAAGAGCTCAAACATCCAGACTGTCACTTAGAAATGTATTTTCATTTTATTCTTATTTCAGTTTTTGTCACCAGCCCAGAATTAGTCCAATGATACACGACATGCAGATTGCTCCTATTTTCCAGACAGGGAGCAGCTGCAGCAGTGCTAGAGGTGAGGGGGTGCAGTGGACTGAGGGAGAGAGGAGCACTTGCACAACCACTTCTGAAACATCTTGCCAAGAATACTTGCAGAGACCATTCCAGGTAACTGCCAGGTGTCAACACAGACATGAAGACAAAACAAAAATTAAAACAAAAAGTGTGTGTGTGTGTATCAGAGGTGGGATTCAAAAAGTTTTACTACTGGTTCTGTGGGCATGGCTTGGTGGGCGTGGCATGGCTTGGTGGGCGTGGCTTGGTGGGCATGGCAGGGGAAGGATACTGTAAAATCTCTATTCCCTCCACACCCCACTAACCTGCTTTCCAGCTCCGTTCTCCTGTGTAGGGCAACAAAAGAAGACCCAGCCGATCAGCTGGGACTTGGGAGGCAGAGAATAGATGGGGGTGGGGCCAGTCAAAGGTGGTATTTGCCGGTTCTCTGAACTACTCAAAATTTCCGCTACTGGTTCTCCAGAACCGGTCAGAACCTGGTGAATACAACTCTAGTGTGTATGCAACCCTTCTCCTAAAAACCCTGTGCTGGCTACACTGGCTTTTGCCCACCCAGGGCTGGTATGAATCAGCTGCAACTGTGTGGCTGCAGCCAATTGTCCTCAACCCTAGTCAAGTCATGTGGCAAGGCAGAGGTTAAGTAGAGTCCATTTATTGCACTTAACACAGTGCCAAATGATCCACCAATGGTGCCAGTGAAGTTCCACACCAGCCCTCAATTTTCCCTCAGTCTGAATTCCCTGGTTCCATGAACTTAGTCCCAGAAAATCCATGAGGCAAAGAGGAAAGTAATAGCCACAAGTACCAAGTCTACAGCACAAGTCCAGAGTTCCAAAACCCAAAATCTGGTGTCATAGAGTGAAGTCCAAAGTCCACAAGCAAAGTCCGAAGCTCAGAGCCAAGAAACTTGATCCAAAATTCACTAATATTCACAAAAGCCGAGAAGGTGCTCATCAAAGCAAACAGATGTTCCCAACAAACACATCTTCCACCAGTGTCTGCTTAAATCAGTCTTCCCCAGATTTTCCTTATGAGGAGAGGTGGCTGCTTCTTTGTGTACCCCCTCTGTGCCACCCTCTGATCTGCTCTCCTCACGCATGGGTCAGATGAGGGAGGCAGCTGTTTTTCATCAGAGCTGGTCTGGAGCCTGTCATCTCCACTGGCCCTCTGCAGCAGGTCTCCTCCTATAGGTGGTTCCCCATCTGGTCAGCCACCCCTTCCCCCCACTGCCAGACAGCCCCAGGACTGCCTTGTCCTCAACCCCTGGACTCTCCACTAGTTCAGAGGGAATTGTGCCATCCCTGTCAGGCAGTCCCAGTTCCAACTCTTCATCTGAACTGGGATCCGACGAAGCCATGACACTGTCTGCTCTATCTCTCTAGCTTCTTCAAGTTAAATCATCATAACCAACTGTGTGTGTGTGTGTGTGTGTGTGTGTGTGAGAGAGAGAGAGAGAGAGAGAGAGAGAGAAGAAGAATGCCCAGATAATTGCCAGCACCTGTGCTACTTTTTTCCCTTCTTTTTAACCCATCTTCCCAGTGGCTGCATGGCAAAGTTGATTAGAAAAGCCCTGTTGTGAAACAGTCAAGGGTCTGTGTTGAAGTAGAACGGCCTAAAGCAGGGTGTCAAACTCACAGCCCACGGGCTGGATGCGTCATGTGCTGGCCCTAGTTTAGCGAAGGGGGAAAAAGTCCCAATACATCACATGACAACAATGTGACTGATATGAGTTTGACACCCCTTGGCTAAAGCATTCTGAAAGGAATGTTTTTTTCTCTATAAGTTCTCACAAGGAGTAGTGGTAGGAGTAGCAGTGGGGAAGAGTGGAAAAGAGTGAGTGCCGAGTATGCGTTTGTGTGTGTTGTCTAAGGACCTGCATTGTCATTGGCTTTTTTGTATCCTGGGTCCACCAAACTGGGTATAATTTAAAACAACCCCTGACGTCAACCCAACCACTATGTGAGAGATTTGTCTTGTATGGCCACAGGGAGAATCTGGAAATGGAAAATACTGTTTGGGGAAAACAAAACCAAGTAGCACAAATTAGATCAGGAAAGCTGTATCCTTCTCCTTCAGAATGAGACATTGAGTGCATTCACACCAGTAGTGGGATTCAAATTTTTTCACTACCGGTTCTGTGGGCATGGCAGGGGAAGGATACTGTAAAATGTCCAGTCAGAGGTGGTATTTGCCAGTTCTCCGAACTACTCAAAAGTTCTGCTATCGGTTCTCCAGAACTGGACAGAACCTACTGAATACCACCTCTGATTCACACTTACATTTACATTCATTAAAGTTTCAGGAGGATTTTCCCCCCTCCCCCAATTTTATATCATGTTCTAGAAGTAAGAGAAGAGGTATGTTATGGAAAACTGACTCATGATATGAGGAAAATATTGCTGAATAGCTTTCAGAGTTCAAAGTGTGAGTTAAAATTAACAATGCATTTCCTCTCTGATCATTTAAGTGAAAAGAAGAAATTGAACTTCTCTCTTGAAAGGTGCCTGGAGTGGAAAATTATTCCCAAAATAATAATAAAAACACATTGATGTGGATGCAAGATGCCATTAAAAAGACAAAATTCGTAATAATCAAAACCATACATTTTCACCATCTAAATGAGATTCAGAATCAACATCTGCACTGAATCATGCAAGAGAAGCGGTGTATTGTTTGCTTCACAGTGGAATATTTGCAACAAGTTACTCTTTTCACAAATATTGCTAAATCCACATGTATTGTTTACATTCTAAAATGTTGCTGCTCCAGTTCAACTTTCCTTTTACCATCTGATTATTTGTCTAAAATACTGTATATCCAGTGGTGGGATTCAGCCAGTTTGCAACACTTCGGGAGAACCGGTTGTTAAGTTTCTGAGCAGTTTGGTGAACTGGTTGTTGGAAGAAATTATTAGGTCAGAGAACCGGTTGTTAAATTATTTGAATCCCACCACTGTGTACATCTATTCCAGGGGTTCCCAACCTTTTCCATACCCCGCATCCCTAGAACACTTCTGATATATTCTCGCACCCCTTACAAAAGTAAATAATTATACGCATATAATTATGCATATACACTATAATTTTGAAACTTCTAAATCCAAGTTTTCGCACTCCTTGTCTTGCACCCCCAGAGGGTACTCGCACCCCCTGTTGGGAACCCCTGGTTTATTTTATAATGATGGCAACTGGAATGCCACTTATGAGGGGAAATAAAATATGTGTGATTTGGTCCGCAGTCATACTAGTTCATTTATTTTTTAAAAAAACTGATATTCCTCTTATGTCTTTTGGTTCTCTTCTCTTAGCATAGATAACTGCCTGTAGTAGATTACAAAAGGAAGATCTGCAGATGGGTAATACCTATGATCTGTTCAAAGAAGACACTGAATGCATTTGCACCTACATTTACATTCATTAATCTTCCAGAAATTTTTTTCTGCTTGATATTGTGTTCTAAAAGGAAGAGAAGTGATGCATTTCTTTCCTGAGATAACAGGAGAGAAAAAGAGATTGCATTAATTAGTTTGTTTTGAAAAGAAACTAAACAAATGTTGAATGAGTGGATCAGTCTATTTCTAAAGTTCTGTGTGTCTACTCTCAAAGATGGTCAGATGGGTCACTCTATAGCCCTAACAGAGACATTAAATGTTGAGAAGTTAACTCTGGCTATTATTTTCTTTGTTACAAGTTAAATAGATAATTTACTGTACAGAATAGAAAATAGATGGAACCTGTACTATAACAATAAAGTTGTGCTTGCTTGCTTTACATGATCATATATAGTGGGAATAGAGGAACATGGAATGTAATAGATCCCAAATGAGAGTCTTTCTTTTAGGAAATATTGTCTGAACTTGTCAAGGTTGGTTCACAAAATGCATCTCTTTCTGCTCACAGCCTGACAACAGAAGTAAGGGAGGGGAGAAGGTATAACTAGCAAGCAGGGGTAGGTAAAAGAATTCACGTGAGCTATTTGTAGCCTGAGAAAATCCTGAAGTGTCAAGGTTGCAAGGGGATTCAAGTGGTGCAGACTGGTTCCCAAAACAAAACGAGTAGCCTAGATTGGTGGACAATGGTCAATGGGCTGCCCGGGAAGGAAAAGGGGTTTTTACTATGCTGCATTTTGCACCAAAACTTTAGAACTGGCTTTGCTTCTTCTGTGCCTATATACCGTGTTTCTCATATAATAAGGCCGAGTCTTATTTTTTTTTGAGCCCCGAAAAAATGGCTAGGCCGTCTTTTCGGGGGTGACTTAATTCCCCCCCCTTGCAACTTTGGGCGGGCGGCAACAGCTTGGATGTTGACCTCGGCGTTGGTGGGGCACTTCGTATCGGGGTCAATGCAGGCAGCACCATATCCGGGTGTTCAACAAAAGTACTTCCTAATGGCACCATCCCCCCCATTTCGCATGTTTTAATATAGGCCTTAATTTGGGGGGAGGGGCTTAATTTCATTTCATGCCTATAAAACATGCTGGGACTTCCTATTGGGGGAGGCCGTATGTTGGAGAAACAGGGTAGGTCTATCAGTAAAGTTATACTCTTGGTAAAAAAAAAAATGTCCCAGGAGTTTATTTTGCTGTATATGCCAATAGGATGGTTGACAGAAATATCATCTGGACATTATTCTGATTGCAGAAAATGCAGAGAATTTACAAACTCTAATAATGAAGTTTAGATAAAAATGGACTAAGATTAAATATAAAGAAAAGATTAAACATAAAGTAAATCAAACAATGCCACCAGGTACAACAAGCAGGACAGACACAATTTCCCTACTAATGAAGATACAGGTAGGGCTTGTCTTACAACCAATTTACAACTTGGCTTAGCAAACATAAAAGGTACTCATAACAAATGCCTCTCCTCCACGGTCACATGACCCCATTTTGGGCACTTGGCAACTGGTCTACATTTATGGGTGTTTGCAATGTCACATGGTCATGTGACCTAGAGGTAGTATTCAACCGGTTCATACTGGTTCGGGAGGCTTCTTGCGCTGAAAAAGGGGCGGCTGGAGCGAACTCTTTTTCAGTCTCCAGCCGCCTCTTTCGCAGCGCAAGAAGCCTCCCCCAACCGGCTGGCTGCTCTCCCCCTTCTCTGCCTGTTTGTTCTGTATGACTGAGGAGGAGGAGGAGAGCAGCTGGCTGGTTGGGGGAGATTTCTTGTGCTGCAAAAGAGGCAGCTGGAGACTGAAAAAGAGTCAACTCCAGCCACTCCTTTTTCAGTGTGAGAACCCTGTAGCTGCCACTCTGCTTCTCCAATGGGCTGGTGCATGTTGTGCTTTTTTCGGTGGGGCTGGAGAACATCTGGCAGTCACAGGCTTCTTGCAGCGAAAATTACTGATCTCTGGTTTCGCTCCGCTTCTCCAGTGGTCCAGGGCCAACCTGTTCTATGCACCGACTGCTCAGACTTGCCAGGCCCAGCACATAGAACAAGGCGTGCTTTTCTCGGTGTAGCTGCTGGACTCCAGCTGCACCAAAAAAACCATGCAGCAGCTGCAGGCATCTTGTGACAAGGGAGGTGAAAAGACCCAGGACATGTAGCTAACTGTTGGCTGGCTGGGCCGGGCCGGGCTGGAAGAGGCACATCTACCAGGAGAAGGAAGAAAGCGTGCCCTCCCTTCACACTCCTTGTACACGCTGGGAGCATCTAACTGGAGCGAGAGAGTGAAATTGGCTGCTATGGGGCGAGCACCTTGGCTTCCCCTCTTGATCCTCACAGTCTGCCTGAGCCGGTGAGGTTCTTTACTTGGGCAGTTTGATGCCCGCAGCAGCACCCGCAGCAGCAACAGGCAGTGCCACAACAATGAGGTACAATAAGATTTGGCAGTGCAAATTTATCTCCAAGGGGCTTCTGGCAAAAAACAAAACAAAAACCATCCCAAAACAAAACCCATTCGGCAGGCAGACTCGGCAGGCAGTTGCGATCTTTAGTTGGGCTTTTTTTTTTTGTCAGCCCAAGGGTGGAGGGGGGGAGATGCGTAGGAAATAATCCTGTCTCTGCAGCATCGGTCATGTGGCTGAGTGGGCATGGCCAATTCGATGTAACTCGCAGCAAGGTGTCGCACCACTTTGCTGAGTTGGCCATGCCCACCCAGTCACATGACACCAAGCCACACCCACCAAACAAGCTACACCCACAGAACCAGTAGTAAAAAATTTTGAATCCCACCACTGATATGACCACAATGTACAACATTTTTACTAAAAGCGCTGTTGTGTGTTAACCTTGTTTGTTTATTTCTAATTTTGGCAAAAATGCCCCATTGGGAGGATTGAAGCATTTATTTATCGGTTGCTGCAAAAATGGTTGTGAAATCAGGTGTGATCACATGATGACTTGCTTTAGAACTATGACAACTTATGACGGTAATAGGCAGGCTCCATTCAGTTGTAAGTGGACTACTTGTACCAAAGTGATGAATATCTTCTGCCTTTTAGGATCAACCATCAACAATAAAAAAAACAAGGAGTCTGGAAATGCAAGCAGAAACTGGGTGGAAGTAATACTTATGCTTGAGAAAATGAAACTGCTCCTTACAGCAGGTATAAAAGTGAATGGACAAAGTCCATTCACCTGTTTTGCCATTCTGCATCGGATTCTGCCTGTACGTTTTCACCACAGAGTGGTAAGTCAATCAATCAATCTATCTATCTATCAGAATAGAACTGGAAGGGACCTTGGACACCCTATACCATTTCAGAAAACTGGCTGTCCAGTCTTTTCTTAAAAACCTCCAGTGATGAAGGACCTACAACTTCTGAAGGCAAGCTTTTCCACTGGTTAATTGTCTTTACTGTTAGAAAGTTCCTTCTTGATTTCAGGTTGATTAGCTTCCACCTGTTGTTTCTTGTCTTGCTTTCTGGTGCTTTGGAAAAAAGGTTGACCCCCTGTTCTTTGGGGCAGCCTCTCAAATACTGGAATACTGCTTTCATGTCAACCCTACTCCTTCTTTTCTTTAGACTGGCCATACCCAATTCCTGCAACTGTTTTTCATATGTTTTTGCCTCCAGGCCCTTGATCATCTTAGTTGCTCTTCTTTGCACTTTACCCCCAAAGTTTCAACATCTTTTTGGTAATGTGATGACCAAAGCTGGATGCAGTATTCCAGGTGTGCTCTTAGCTAAGGCTTTATAAAGCAATACTAATACTTCATGAGTTTTTAATTCTATGCCTCTATTTATACAAACAAGGATTGTATTAGATTGTATTTTGGCTCCTGCCACACACTGCTGGCTCATATTTAAGTGATCACTCACTAGGATGCCAAAGACCCTTTTACAGTTACTGTTTTTGAGCCAGGTTTCACCTAATCTGTACTTGTACTTTAGTTTTTCTTGCCTAAATGAAAAGCCTTGCTTTTTTCCACATTAAATTTCATATTGGATAAGGCCCATTGTTCAAGTCTGTCAAGATTTTTTTGGATCCTGAGCTTGTCTTCTGGGGTGTTGGCTATTCCTGCCAATTTAGTGTCATCTGCACATTTGATGAGTTAAGCAGCTCTGCTTTCTCTCTACTGCCTGTTACTTCCTTGCCATCTTCTCTCTTTAATTAACTGTTTCCTTGACTTTTTTCTTGTTATGTATATCTTGAAAGAAACTTTTTTTAACTATCTTTGACTTTTGTTGCAAGTCTTTGTTCATTTTGAGCCTTTGCTTTCCTGGCTTCATCTTTGTAGCTTCCAGCTATCTGCTGATATTTGCCTTAGTTATATGTCCCCCTCTTTCCATTTCTTGTACTTGTCCTTTTTGTCTTTCAATTTATCAGACAGATCTTTGTACAGCCATACTAGTTTCTTCTTGGATTTCTTGTTTCTCTTTTTCAGTGGTATTGTGTTGAATTGGGCTTTTTTATCATATTTTTTTCAGAGTTCTCCATGCTTCTTGAGTTGTCTTTCCATTTAGGATTTTTATCCCAGGAATTTTTCTTAGGCTGTCTCTGAGTTTGTTAAAACAGTTTTTTTAAAGACACTAGTTGGATTATGTTCGATTCCAAACAGTGTCTCAAACTTTAAAAGTTTAAACTTGAAAAATTTAAACTTGAAAAGATTAAGTCTAGCATACCATATTGTTTAACATGGACCACTTGTTTTTTCAGGGTAAATGCTTGTATGAAATGTTTGTAAATGGGCACATTCAGACACTTCCAGTGATCAGAGGCATCAAAATTGTTCATGTAGCAAAAGCCAGCTCTGTACTTTATTTAAGCAATAAAGGGTTAGCAAGCAGCAATTTCACACTACTTATCCTGGGGAGTAACTTGACTCTAGAAAAAATCTTACTTAGTAGAGCAAGCTTCAACCATAAGCTAAACCCCAATAGCTGGCTGAGAGTGTGGGCACCTGGAGTGTTTCAGATATTACTGTGTGCAGTTGTGTTTGGTTGCTATGCCTCGATAGCTGGAATAAAGTTTGATTAAAAGCCTTAACTCTGTCCTTGGGTTTAACTCAGGTGAAAGATACACCTTTCCCCACTCATCTAATATAAGAGGACCCCCCATCTCCCTCTGCTTCAGTTTCCAGAACCACCTGCTCCAACTTTGAGACTAATCTACTGCTCCATGGTAGTAGGCTTGTGACCAGTAGAGAAGACTTTGTGCATTTCACCTCAGCAGTGTTCTTTGTCCCTATCACTTCAGCTGAAGAGTGTTCCTCCATTCGAGTCCATTTGGGCTTTTCCATGAGCACAGTTTTCAAACTGGCCAATTTGTCTGTAGCCTGGCGGCAGTCTACAAAAAATGGGTACCTGGATGAGGCTAATCCTAAAGGATTTCACTCCAGGAGTTTAAAAAAGCATAACTTGATTGGCCGTGAGATTGAGCATCTAAAAAACAATTATTGCTTCCCTGGGATACTAGTATGCCTTCCAATCCTGAGGGCATACTAATATATATGGACTTGCACATGAGCATCCCCTCCACATGTACAGAGAAATAAAATTGGAGGCAACTTTGCATTCCAAAGTACTGCAAGCAATAGATTGGAGGTTTCTGTACCCTTTAATCTGGACACTATTACAAATTTTTTTCTCTTACACAATGCAAGATATTATCAAAAGTTGAATCTTGCAGAACTGGTTGCTCATGCAGATTGTGAGGTATTCATAGACTTTGGCCAAGTGCCTCGCCAAAGGTAAACAGAATGAGGCAAATAAGTCCTGAATCTTTTACAAAAGAAGATACTGTACATTAATCAGACTTCCTATAACAAAGCAATGTATTTATACATGCATTATTATATTCAACTCAATCATTAAAACAGTTAAATTGTTATTGAGATTAACAATGGAAGAATAGGGGAAAGAGAAGAAAATTTTCTTCATTTGCATTTCATAGTATGAGAGTCACATCAGAGAAAGCTACTTCCCTTCTTTCTGACAGTTACTTTCTGTAAGGAAAGTAAGTGTAAGGACTGTATTCAGAAATCTTACTTTTCCCCATGTGCTTATTGTTTATTGTTGTTTGGATGAAGGCCAAATATTAGCAGTGAGCTGATGTTCTGTCAATTCGTGTTTGTTTCATTTCACAAAAAGTGCTGTGTTTATGCTTTTTATGTTCTATGTTGCTACTGTAATTCTATCTTTTCCAGCTTTGGATTTTCTTTTCCTGCATGGCAACATAAACGGCTACATGTCCCAAACACTTCAATGTAAGTACATCATAAACACTATTAGTACCTGAAAATATCTTCAACAGTAGCATGTTGAGTGCCATCTGACCCGAGGAACCCATTATCCAGTACTGTATCATCAGTTATTTTATATTTTTTATTCACCTCATTTTCTTGGTGAAAAATGCAAGAGTGGTTTACCATTGTCTTGTCCTACACAGTACGAAAGGACACTTCCCAGGAACTTGTAAGTTTGTAGCTTTGAATTTAATACAATAATATAAACTTCAAAAGGATTTAAAAGGTGAAGTTCAGTCAAAATGTGAGTTGCTAAAGGCTGCATTTATGACTCACAGCTTGCTAGGACCCACAACTTGCAGTGGCTACAAAAACAACAGTCTCTAGTTCCTGCTCACAGGATTCAGCTGTACATATGAGCAATCCCCATACGTCTCTTTTTTCCAGAGAAAGTTTTCATAGTCTGAACTTTACATCCATCTGCCTTCTTGGCTAAAATGCCCCCCTCAATCTGCATGAATCATAAAAGATGTGGGTGCTGGCTTGCCTTGCTCTATTGGAAGCCACCTGCACAATATGAATGGATACCTACACCCTTGTCACTAAAGTGAACTTCTGCTTCTAGCATCTTCCTATATTATTGGTGCCCAGTATAGATACCTGCTTCCTTTAGCTGGGAAGTTGGCACAACCTTCAATCCTTGGGAGGCTAGGGATATATACTTTTAGCTTATATTTTCAACATTTGCACCAATCCCTCCTAGGAGTATCTCCTATCGTGGTAGAACAATAGGAATAGCGATGACAGTGTTGAAATAGTGAAATCAAGTGAAAGAAGCTTAGATGAATTATGATGGTACAGTGAAGCAACATATATAAATATATGATAATTAAATCAACTAAAATAATTTTTAAAATTAACAATATATCCTTATATAAATAAAACTGTATAAAATTAATTCAGTTATTAAATCTATCATAAAACTTAGATTGTATGCTAATGTATTGTATAGAGTTAGACTTGAACACACAGACTTCAAAATTGATAACAAATTCTTGCCTTGGAACTATTCTTTACAGTTAGGAGACTACATTTCTTTCTATTTATATAAAATTATCCAGCTGGCCATACCTTCAAGCTTGGTATAGTTTACCCAGTGTCACCTTGTAGGGAAGATGGGCAGCATAAACATTTAATAAATAAATAATAAAATAAATCAATAGTCCATATTTAAGAAATATAATTCAATGTTATACTTAAATAATATGGGAAATAAATATAGGTAAGATACATATGAATTTGAAACCAGAACAAAGCTACAAACAGACCAAGACCATAGTATATGAATGAAAGAACCTTCCAACTTTTTTTAAAAAATTGAACTTTTGAGAAACATTGTAAAAGGTAATAAAAAGTAGAAGAAAAAAGAAAAATAAAACTTCAGAAAGTCCAAAAACAAAATTGGCAAAAAAGCAAAAAACAAAACAAAATGATTTTTATGACACTAAATGATATTTATTTAAGAAAGTTTTAAATTGATTGGGAGATCAGAGAAATTCTGAATACTGGTTATTTTTGCTGTAAGATTTGAAAAACATATACTGTACATAATTAAATAATATACTTATGGGAAATGATGGGTGTGAAACTAAACCATTTTAGGAACTGAAGTGATCACTTAAATATGAGCCAGCGGTGTGTGGCAGGAGCCAAAATACAATCCAATAGAATCCTTGCTTGTATAAACCGAGGCATAGAATTAAAAACTCATGACTAGGTAGAAAGTCTAGTTGACTGTAACTCTTTCTTATTTTAAAGAGTTTTTTAAAAAAATAACTGGTCTGAGTTAGAATAGAATAGAATAGAATAGAATAGAATAGAATAGAATAGAATAGAATAGAATAGAATAGAATAGAAATCTTTACAGGCCAAGTATGATTGGACACACAAGGAATTTGTCTTGGTGCAAATGCTCTCAGTATACATAAAAGAAAAGATACATTCATCAAGAGTCAAGAATCATAAGTTACAACACTTAATAATAGTCATAGGGTACAATAAGCAATCAAATCTTACCAGGAAACAGTCAATATAGATCTTAAGGATACAAGCGACAAAGTTACAGTCATACAGTCACAAGTGGGAGGGGATGGGTGATAAGGAGTGATGAGAAGGTTAATAGTAATAGTAGACTTTGTAAATAGTTGGACAGTGTTGAGGGAATTATTTGTTTAGCAGAGTGATATTAATATCTAATGTTTCAGAAAGTATACAGATTTCAATGGATAAACTTTTAGAAGATGAGAAAAACTTTTGAAAAATCTTTACATGAGTTTGAAGGCATAGAAGATAATAAAATTGATACCAGGTACTGGACAACATATAAAAGAGTCTGAAATGGATGTATGTACAAATGACTAACATATATTTGCTAAAATACACATTTTTTTTTAAGATTTCAAATGGAAGAAGAGCAAGTTTAAAAAGGTGTGATAAAGTGAGCTAAGAATTTTTGTTATAACATACAAATATATCAATGGTCAAAAGGTTTTGTTAAGTCCGGTTCATGGGTGCAAGTAATTGAGACGAGTCAGTGACTTAGTGAACTTCAACTCTTTATTTACAGATATCAACAGAGAGACAAAACATAGGGCAGCAGTAGCCCTTTTATAGGGCTGGCTGCTGACCCGTTAGCCAATGGCAGTCTATTAACCCCTGTGCTAGTGTCCAATGGGAGATGTTACTCTAATAGCCAATCGGGTTGTTCTACCCTGACCAATCCCGGCTAGCTATTTTGGACCAATCAATAGTGCAGGCTTTCGAGCCTGCTTTGCATTTTAATGGTAATACTTTTATTTAGGGTACTTTATTAATCCATAACACCCCTCCCCCCTGGGTTCTGTTTGAGGGGTGTGGTAATGTACTCTCGTAGGTATGCAGGTTTCCTAATTTGCCTTTTTGATTTTCGCTGTTCCACCAGTCTTTGGCCGTCATTTGTTTCCGGTGGGCCACCTACTTCGTTCCTTAGTTCTTTTGGTTCAGCGCGGGGAGGCTCGGCGCGGGCCTCGTTTGCATCCCAGTCCCCTAGGGTTCCAGCTGCTTCTTGTGGGCTTGTTTCTCCCGCGTTACTTCCCTGCGGCGCTGCCTCGCTGCTATCTAGTCCTTCGATGGGTATCATACCCTTTTGGCTTGGTTGCTGGGTTCCCTCGATTCTGTCGTCATAAAGGTCTTTTTCGGCCCCCTCGATATCCCCTCCCCCTTCAGTCCTCGTACTTGGGGAGTCGTGGGAAGTGGCGGGTAGTCTAGTTCGGAGCTGATCTATGTGGCGTTTCCACGCCCTGCCGTCATCAGTTTGTAGACGGTAGGATTTAGGGCCGGTTGTCTGGGTAATAGTTGCAGGAACCCATAACGGGTCGCCGGATAAGTTTTTAGCGAAGACTAAATCTCCTAACTTGAATTCACGGCATTTGCTGCTGGAGCCAATGGGCTTCTCCGGTGAATAGGAAGGGTGTAACCGATCAAGGTGGGAACGAAGTTTTCATCCCATGAGCAGTTCGGCCGGCGTCTTGTTCGTGATACTGTGTGGGGTGATATGCTGGAGCAGAAGGATTCGATTAATTTTGTCGTCGATGTTCCCATAGTCCATTTTACACAGAGTCTTTTTTACAAATTGTACCATCCTCTCTGCTCTTCCATTTGCCACAGGGTGCGCCGGCGAGGTTAGCGCATGGCGGATGCCTCGGTCCGCTAAGTATTGCTCAAAAGGTAGGGCGGTGAACTGAGGCCCATTGTCGGAGACCAACACGTCCGGTAGTCCATGTGTTGCTAAAAGTCTGTTTAATTTGGCAATAACTGATTCAGTTGTAGTAGTTTTCATTCTGTGAATTTCAAGCCAATTAGAGTACGCGTCGACTGTGATTAAAAATGTGTGTCCTTTGGTCGGCCCCGCGAAGTCAACGTGGATGCGGGACCACGGGCCTCGCGGGGTTTCCCATTCTGTTGGCGTGGCTTTGGGTGGCGCATTACTGACGTTCTGGCACTTCCGGCACGTGGCTACCCAGGCCTCGACTTGTTTATCGATGCCTGGCCACCAAGCGTAGCTTCGGGCGAGCGCCTTCATGCGCACGATACCCGGATGTCCCTCATGCAATATGTCCAACACACTTTGTTGTAGGTTCTTTGGTATGACGACTCTATCCCCCCAAAGGATGCAACCCTTCTGGGAGAATAGTTCCGATTGGCGGCTCTTGAAGGGGGTGAATTCATTGTGGAGTTGCTCGGTTGGCCATCCACGTTCCATCCAGCTTAGGACTTGCAGTAGGACAGGATCTCGTTTAGTGGCGATGGCGATTTCTCATGCTGTGAGCGGAGGCGAGTGTAGCGATTCTATTTGTAGTGTCGCGAGAGTCGGAGCCGGATCGTTGACTGCTTCCGGAAGAGGAGTGCGGCTTAACGCGTTAGCGTGGGGAATGGCCTTCCCAGGTCTATATTCTAATAGATAATTGTAGGCCGCCAAGAACTCGGACCAACGAGTCATTCTGGGTGACAATATTGTGGGGGTTGGTTTATTTCCAGCTATGATGCCCAATAACGGTTTATGATCAGTTATGATAGTAAAAGCTCGGCCATATATATACTCATGGAAACGTTTAACAGCAGAGACAACAGCAAGGGCCTCTTTATCGAGTTGATTATAGTTTATTTCAGTTTTTGATAATGTTCGAGAAAAAAATGCTATGGGTGCTTTGTTTCCGTTAAGTAGCACATGACTCAGGATTGCCCCCACTCCAAAAGGTGAAGCGTCGCAGGTAATGGTTAAAGGCAAAGTTTCGTTATATTGCATTAGGACAGCATCAGATGTCAGCAAGTCTTTAACTTGTTGGAATGCACGCTCTTCCCGACGTCCCCAGACCCAGGTTGCTCTTTTGTCCAGTAAACGATGCAAGGGTTCAGCTATGGTCGCCTTCTGGGGCAAAAAGACGTTGTAAAAGTTTATGAGCCCCAGGAAGGCTTGGAGGTCTGTTCTATTTTGTGGAGTTGGGGCATTTTTGATTGCTTTAAGCTTTTTTTCCCGTAGGATGAATCCCTTGGCTATTGAGGAGGTATCCAAGGAACTCTACCCTCTCAGTGCATAGTTGACATTTATTTCTTTTAACCTTAAGGCCAACTTCTTTAAATTTCTGTAGAACCCTTCTGAGGCGCATCTCTAAAACGTCTTTGTTAGGGGCAGCTATCAAGACATCATCAAAATACGGTATGACTCCGCGTATACCCTGCAAGAGTCTCTCCATCAAACTCTGGAAAATTCCTGGAGCCACGCTCACCCCGAACTGGAGTCTTTTACACTTAAACGCACCCCTATGCGTGACGATAGTTTGCGCTTCCGCAGTTTCTGCATCAACAGGTAGCTGTTGGTACGCTTGTGCTAAGTCCAATTTAGCGAATATTTGACCCCCACCCAGGGAATGGAGGAGATGTTGAACTACCAGAACCGGGTATGCACTTTGTTGGAGTGCGTGGTTCAGGGTGGCCCGGTAGTCTCTGCATATTCTTATCGATCCGTCTGGCTTAATGGGTGTTACAATCGGGGTTTCCCACCGGGCGTGGTCGGTCGGTTCTAAAACACCCTGTGCTATTAGTTTATCAAGTTGCTCGTCAATCTTAGGTTTTAGCGCAAAGGGTACTCGATGAGGCTTAAGGCAGATAGGAGCTACTTCGGGGTTTAGATTAAATGATATTGGGGTCCCCTTGTACTTGCCTAATTCGTCCGAGAAGACGTCCTCGAACTCTTGGATGAGAGATGCCTCCCAGTCGTTGCTTTCGACTTGGTGGATGCCGGCTACTGTGATTCCGAGTGGTGCGAACCATTGTAGGCCCAACAAGCTAGGCCGGTCGCGATCGACGACGGTCAATGGCAGGGAAGCTGTATGCTTTTTAAAGGAGACCTGAACACGGCTGGAACCGACGACCAGGATTTGGTTCCAATGGTAATCTTTAAGTATTATCTTCTGGGGAGCGAGGTCTTGACGATGGATGGCAGGGATTAGTTGTTGGAGAGTCCTCCAGGACACCATAGAGAGGGATGATCCTGAGTCAACCTCCATGATGCAGGGTTGATTTTCTATTGCGACCTTCACTCGGATTTTTTTTCGCGTCAAGGGATGAAGCGTGACCGATGGTGATGGTTTGGTGAGTTTCTTCTTACCTGGTGGTCGTGGTGGATGGTTTGTTTCTGTAGGAGTGGCTTCTCCATTGGTGATTCAGTTGGTCTCAGTGTGTGCAGGGGAATACCGAAGACTGGCAGTTGGCCTGTCGGGGTTTTGAGCTGGAGCTCTGCTCGCTTCTACAAACTTTAGCGATGTGGCCCCTTTTTCCACAGGAATGGCAGAGTGCATCGAGGAATTTGCAGTCGGATCGTGGGTGATTTGCCCCACAACCCGCACATTGCCGCAGAAGTCGTTGGTTCCGCTGGTCTCTCTCTAATCATAGTCAGTTGACCTCTTCCTCATCGCTTTCCGATGGGGACTCTAGGTCTTCATGGTGTGCCATTGTAGAGTGCCTCTCGGGCGAGACGAGTTGTCATTTGGGAGTTGATGGTGCGTTGCGTTGTTGCGGCGCATTCGGGCTGCCGACTTCTTGGTGGCTTCTGCTGCAGTAGCGTCTGCGATGGCCTCGGCAAGATCGATGTCTCCCTTTGCCATGATCTTGCTCTGTACCATGTGGTCCTCTAGTCCCAGAACTATGCGGTCTCACAAGGCTTCTTCGAGGTTTGCGAACCCACAGAGGCCTCCCAGATTTCGGAGGTCCGCGACATAGTCCGTGATACTTTCGCTTTTCTGTTGGACCCTCTGGTAAAATTCATGTCTCCGAACCAGTGTAGGTACCGCGGGTGCATAGTAGGCCTTTAGGAGAGGAGCGAGGACGTCCCAGTCCATGGTCTTCACTTCAGCCGGTTTTGTGAGAGATTTTGCCATTTTGAAAACGGCCGGTCCGCAATGGGTTAGAAAGATCGTTCGTTTCTTGCTGGTCGTCGCGTCTTTCAAGTTATTCGTCTCCAAAAACATTTGGAAACAATCCATATATGAGTCCCAATCTTCAGCCGCTGGGTCGAATGGAGCGGGTGGTATAGCACCGCTGGCCATGTTGCCGTCGTTGGTGCGTGTCAGCCACGTGCTCTGCTTGGCGCTCTTTAGTGTTCAGTCAGCTCTATCGTCTCTTGCATCCCACCTTCGTCGCCAGTGTTAAGTCTGGTTCATGGGTGCAAGTAATTGAGACGAGTCAGTGACTTAGTGAACTTCAACTCTTTATTTACAAGTATTAACAGAGCAAAAAACATAGGGCAGCAGTAGCCCTTTTATAGAGCTGGCTGCTGACCCGTTAACCAATGGGAGTTTATTAACCCCTGTGCTAGTGTCCAATGGGAGATGTTACTCTAATAGCCAATCGGGTTGTTCTACCCTGACCAATCCCGGCTAGCTATTTTGGACCAATCAATAGTGCAGGCTTTCGAGCCTGCTTTGCATTTTAATGGTAATACTTTTATTTAGGGTACTTTATTAATCCATAACAGGTTTGAATTTCAGAGACTTAGAAATGAAAAGAGAATGCAAATGATGTATCATTGGCATATAAGGCCTTAGAATTCATCCAAGATATATCAAATGACTTCTAATTGCTGTTGGAAATGTGAAAACTATGAGGGGACAATTTATCATGCGTGGTACACTTGTGAAATAGCAAGAAAATACTGGATACAAATAAATATGTTGATGCAGATAATTAAAAAAATAATATTCAGGTGAAATGAGAATTTTCTTTACTACCGTGTTTCTCCAACAATACGGCCTCCACCAATAGGAAGGCCCAGCATGATTTCTAAGCATGAGGTGAAATTAAGCCCCACCCCCAAAATTTAGGCCTATTTAAACCATGCGTTTCCCTGCCATTTCTCACATCGTTCGTTAGAACTACACGAGGTGAAGAGAAATGGGGGGGAAGGGCGAGGGGGGAGAAAACTTGCCTTTAGGAGTGCCCTGCAGGTAGCCTAGGCTAGAATACTCTGATCTACCGATAGATCATCAGCCGATAGAAGCTCCCTGAAGGCAGAGTCCCCAGCTGCTTCAGGGCGTGGCGTGGCTGCCTGTGTCCCCTTGGTGAGGGGAGTGTGTGTGTGCGCTCGCCCCGAGGCCGCTTCTACTGGCCAATCGAAGTGGCTGGTGACTGCACTTGGGGAGCTTCCATCACCTGAAAGACACTGCCTAATGGCGAGGGGACACGGGCAGCCACGCCACACCCTGAAGCAGCTGGGGACTCTGCCTTCGGGGAGCTTTCTTCGGCCGATAGAAGCGGCCTCACGGTGAGGGGACTGTGTGTGTGTCGCTCTAGGTGGGGGAACAAATTAAGTTATCCCCGAAAAGACGACCTAGCCATTTTTTCGAGGGTCAAAAAAAATAAGGCCCGGCCTTATTTTGTGAGAAACATGGTAGAATTTAATGGGCAGCCACTTAAAAAAGATTCATGGACAATTGATTTTATAAATGGTGACTGCAGTAAAGCTATTATATGCACAAAGATGAAAATGTACAGAAATAGGAACACTGGAGGGGTATATTGTGAAGATAGTAGAACTTACAGAAATAGCTAAATTGAACAGTTTGATTTCATAGAAGTGTGATTGACTTGGAGTTACATTGTGTTGTTTAAGTGTTCCCTTTATTTTTTTGAGCAGTGTATATATACACATACACATACACACACATATATAATTATACATTCCTAAAATGTTTCCCAACAAGTTTTAAACTAAACACCAATCTGTATTCCATGTGGTATCCCCCTTATAGAATCCATAACCCTTATCTCTGATTTTTTCGGCTTTATTGTTTCTTTTAATAGCCAACTTTCCCTTTTCTTGATTTCCCTGGTCTTCCGTCTTTTCTTCTAGCATTTTACCCATCTTCTCTCTCCCCCCCCTTTCCTGTTCTCTCTTTTGAAGTTTCCTCTTGTATAATTTCTTCTTTTGTTTAATCCTGGGAGCATTTTCTCTTTTATTTATTAACTCTGTCCTCAATGTCATAGTCTTTAATGTTTTTTGTCAATGTCTCTTGTTCTCCATGTCTGTCTGAACTTCTTTCTTCTTCTTTTAACTCTGCCTCGCTAGGATTTCTTTGTTCTTCTGCCATAGCCATTATTTTCTTTTCCAATATTTCCAATATTTCCTTTCTTTCTTTCACCATTCCTTTTACGATTTGTGATTCCAACTTAAAGTCTTTGCTTATTTCTTCCATTTTTGTAATCAGTTAAATTATTAATATTCAGAGTCTTTTATTGCAGTCTTTGCCAAAAGTCTCCTTTTATCTTTATTTCTCTTGTTAATCCTTCTGTCTTTTTATCACAGTCAACCCCCAACAGTCCCAGGGAATTGCATTTGTAAATCCTCTTAGTAGAATTTCTCCCCCCCTTTTTTTAATTTCTGGGGTTCTTATTATTTTATTTGTCTCTTATTTCATAACAAGTCCAGTAAGTTTCCATGCAATTTTGTAGGGAAAAAAAATCATTGACCATTAGATGGTGCTCTGTATCACTTTCCACTTTTCAAAATTCTTTTCATTTCTCTTTTATTTATATTAAACATTAATCTCCAACCATTTCCACAATTAATCTTCTTAATAATAACCAGTTCCAGGCAAGTCCAGCATTTAATCCAATGCCTAATTAGTGCTAATTCATATTATTCAAAGTTTAGTCTCCAACTTCATTGTAACTTTCTATACTCCAATTTTGTTTACCTTGTATTTTCCTCTTATTTTCCGTTCACCGCTGTATTACTCCTACACAAGGATACTTTCTACTTCTCGGCGTTGTTAAGAAAAAAATCAAGTTCTTTCATCTGGTTTCATGTCGCTCACCACTTCACTGCTCCAGCACAAAACTTACGTCCCGGCAGCTTTCCGTCTTCAGGGCAGCCATTTTAGACTGCCGTTTTGCCCTGTCTTCGAGGGGAGTAATGCCTAGCTAGGGAGGAGAGATACGGCTACCTTTGACCCAGCTGGTGGTCTCCCCCTCTTCCCCCACCCCTTCAATGTGGGTCAGGATGACACCGGTCCTGTAGGAACCCTTCCAACAGGGAAAATGGATCAGAGCCGTGCACAATCGCGGCCTCTGAATCGTCGCCGACGGAAGCACCACCGGAAGTCCATTTAAATTAACTTCTTATTTTAAAAAGAAAATAGATTTAGAATTTCATTCTTTTTTTAACAAAATTTTATTTCAGTTTTCCACATTTTAAAAACATTCTTTTTTAGTGAAGAGCATGATTCTAGGTTTTCACATTTCCATACAAACATGACTATGATTACATACTCATCTTTCACATTTAATTTCATATCTTACCATTACTTTACATATTTTCTATTATTTTTCTCAAATACTTTCCTCCAGCTTATTCTATAAATTTTCCAATATATTCCTTAGCCTATTTCTTTAAACTTATTTAAACTCTCATACCTTCATATTCATTTTACTTTTTAACTTTTATCTGTCAGGTTTGCAATTTCATTGCATGTTCTTATTTCATCATTTCACAAATTCTAATTCAATTCAAACATTTCAAAAAGATTTCCCCCTACAATTACTAATTTGAGTGTGCCACCCCTATAACTTATATGCTCTTTAATTAATTCCCCTTTAAATCCAAATATTCATTTAACTTTTAATTATTGCCTAAAAAATTAATAATAATAATCTCCTAGCAACTATATAGCATATATACCTTGGTACTTTCCGCTTTCATTACGTAAAAATTATTTATAATTTCAAAAAGAAAAAATAATCTATTCAATTAATTAAAAACACTGATATTAATCTCATTACAACAATCCTCATAATTCATTTCAACTATATTCTATATATTCATTAAACATAGTTAATAAACTTATCATGGTTCTTCTTTTTCACATTTATTCCATTTATCTCTGTATATAGTTTAGTAAAAAAAACAAGCATTCCAATAACAAAAAAATCAGTTCTAATCTTTGATTTTAATAGTCTATATTTCCCTATTTTCTAAATAGTATATAACTTCTAATGCTACACCTCATCACCTTGCAGAATCCCCTTTCTTAATACTTAACCATTATCTCTATGTCTTTTAAATAAACAATTTATTTTTATTTTTATTTGATTTCCATATTTCTGGTCCTGTTTCTTGTCACTTCTTTTTCCCTTCATTTCTCCCCTTCTTTTCATATTCCAGTTTTTATCCCGCTCCCTGTTAAAAGCTTCCCTCCACAATTTACTTTTCTGTTGTTTCTTTTTAGAATGTTTGGTTTTTAAAACATTCCCCTTTTTAGTTACCTCCTTGAATCTCAAGTTTTTAATTCCCACTTCGCTTTAATATTCGTTGTTCCAAATGTTCATTAAAAAAGCCTCTTCTTTTATCAGCTCCTCCTCTTCTGACACTCCTTGTTGTTCTTCTTCACATTTTAAAATTGCCATTTCTAAAAATTGTAGAGCAAAGCCAAATGATTTGCCTTTTTCTTGTAGTGTTTCTTTCATATTTCTAAGTTCCATTTTAGTTCCAAAAGAGATTCTGCCATTTTTAAATGCTTCTGTCCAGTAGTTTAATTCAACTAATGTCTGTAAAGTTTATTTCCAACGATCAGCTTTTATTAATTCCTCTTTAGATTTTTCAGATGCCCAATGTCCATAAGTCCAAGTTTATACCAAACAATCCCCAGATAATTCCTTCTTGCTTCTTTCTTTATTTTAATGTTCAAAATTCCGCTTTCACTTTCCAGGGTCTCTATTTTATTGTATCAAAATTTCACTCACTTTGTATTAAGTGAAGTTTCCCCCAAAAAAAGTTTTTTTAAAAAATCATGAATAAATTCTTTGACCACTAGGTGGCACTCTCTTTTATTTCCAAACTTCACCCTTTTTTCTCCGCTTTTTTCTCTATTTAAGGTTTTTTAAACTTCAAAGTTTTGACTTCAGCCACCCCTTCAACTTATTTTTGCTTTTTGTGGGGTGACCATGGATCAGCTCAGAGCAGAGATTGCCCAGTTAACCCAGCAAGTGGCTCTTTTGACTGCACAGGTGGCACAAATGCAAGCTGCCCGGCCACGCCGAAAATGCCCATTGGCAGTGCCAGATAAATTAGAAGGTTCACTAGCCCAATTTCCAGCATTTTTTGGACAGTGCCAGCTTTACATGAGCCTTCGGCCAAAGGATTTTCCCACTGACCGGGATAAGGTAGGTTTTTTGATTAGTTTGTTGTCAGGCTCTGCAGCACATTGGGTGACGCCTCTGCTGACCCAGCCCAATCAGGTGTTGGACAATTACGCCGAGCTTTGCCGTCAGTTTCAGGCCATGTTTGAGGACTCGGTTCAAAGCCAAACAGCAAACAGATGTTTGAGAGAGTTGAAGCAGGGGCGTGGCTCACTCATGGATTATATTGCTAGTTTTCAGGTGGTTGCTCAGGATGTACAATGGAATGAGGCAGCACTATTAGACCTGTTCCAGGAGGGTTTGTCATCGGAGCTTCTGGATGAGTTGGCGCACACTGAATGCCCTTGCACCCTTCAGGAGCTCATGCATTTGTGTCTTCGTATCGATGCTAGACCTCAGCAGCGACAGGTGCGACGACGGACAGAGACCGTATCTGTTTCCAGCAAGATGACGCCCTTGGTGGAAGTGCCTTTGGAGGAACCCATGCAGTTTGGGGCTGGCCGCCCTCGCCTGACTCATGTAGAAAAGAATAGACGTCGTCATGATGGTTTATGCCTCTATTGTGGCCATTTTGCGGCCAAGTGTCCTGTTAAGACATCCACAGAAGCGACACCTGCGGTGGCGGGAAATGATAATCGCTCGGCCTACGGTGGTCTGCAGGTCAGGGTGTAAAGTCCATAGGCCCGCCATCTTCACCAAACTTGCCACCCTCGCCACCTTTGACATCTTCGACATCTCCACCACAGTCGCTATTGGTGAAGCATCTTGTGGTGCCAGCAAGTGTGTTCATGCCTGGTGTGGGAGCGGTGGAGATCCCAGCTTTAGTTGACTCAGGGGCCACAGCCAATTTCATGGATGCTCATTTTGTCAAGCAGTGGTTCATTCCTCAACAACAGGTATCCCCACCAGTAATGGTGGAGACGATTGATGGTCGGCCCCTTCATTCGGGACCTGTGGTTGCTGGAACCAAACCCCTTTGCATGTGTATTGGGCAGCATGTGGAGAAAACCATGTTTTACTTTGCCGCAGTGCCTCATTTTCCGGTGGTGCTGGGTTTGGAGTGGTTACAGGCCCATGATCCACAGATTGTCTGATCATCTGGAGCTGTGCAGTTCCTTGATAGGAAGTGTGCCAACCATTGCTTGCGCTCCTGTGCAGGGAGTGTGGCTACGCCCATGGACCTGGATCTACCTGCGGGGTTGGTGGACTTTGCTGATGTGTTTGGGGAGAAGGAGGCGGATCACTTGCCTCTGCACCGGGTGTAGAACTGTCCAATCGACTTGTTGCCCAATGCAAAATTGCCAGTGTGTTGGATATATTCCCTGTCGGAACCGGAGTTGGCCGCATTGCGGGATTTTATTGACAAGAACCTCCGGAAAGGGTTTATCCGGCCTTCTACCTCCCCATTGGCTGCACCGGTGCTTTTTGTGAAAAAGAAATCGGGGGAGCTACTTTTGTGTTGTGATTACTGCAAGTTGAATGCAATCACAGTGGGGAAGCGGGTACTCATCCCTGCACTGATTGAACGGCTTCGTCAAGCTAAGATTGTTACGAAGTTGGATTTGCGTGATAACCACCTGTTTGCTAAATGTGTGAAGTGTCAGTTTGCACAAACCACGATTGACTTCTTGGGACATCATATTTCACCTGCCCGGGTGGAAATGGGCCTGGAAAAAATTCAATCGTTGCAGGAATGGGAACCTCCACAGCGGGTTAAGGATGTGCAACTGTAGCAGTAGAAAAATTACACATAAAGCACCTTTATATTTAGCAGAAGTCCCCCAATTCTCCAAAGCTTTGCTTAATACAATATTGTGCAAAACCACAAAGTTACTGAACCAAGGAACTAGCCATGTTCCAGTAAGCAAGGGTGGATATGGAAAATAACAGATGGTGTAAGATAAAATGAACAATTAAATGTACTTCTCCTTTTTGGTATAGTTTAATGAGATAAACGCCCCGGGCTAAGCTGAGGTCACAAAATGTATAAAAGTGATGCCTCAGGAAGAGCCAGGGGTTCAGAATTTGCCATTCTAATGCTCCGAACCTTGTGCACAAATAAAACCTGTATTCTTCAACCTTTCGTGGTCTTGTGTCCTGATTTGGAAGCAAGATTTCCTGCTACACAATGACTGTTGGGGTTTGCGAACTACTATCGCACATTTATTCCCCGCCTTGTTGCCTTGACTGCTCCCCTTTCTAATCTGCTCAAGAAGGGGGAGAAGTTCCATTGGGGTGCTGAGGAGCAGGCAGATTTCAAGGCATTGAAAGTTGCCTTTGCTTCTGAGCCTATCCTCAAACACCCTGATCCAGGTCAGCCATCTGTGGTGGAAACAGATGCTTCCGATGTGGCTGTTGGTGCAGTGCTCCTCCAGGCCTACGCTCCTGAAGGCACCTTGTTCCCATGCACTTATTATTCCCGGAAGTTGTCGGCTCCAGAGTGCAACTATACTATTTGGGACAAGGAGCTATTGGTGGTTAAGGTCGCTTTTGAGACATGGTGGCACCTCCTGGAGGGGGCTCATCACCAAATCGAGATTTGGACAGATCATTGCAATTTGGAACACCTATGTACAGCTCAGACATTGAACCAGTGTCAGGTGAGATGGTCCTTATTCTTTGCTCAATTTGATTTCCGGGTGACCTATGTTCCGAGTGGAGGGAATCAACATGCCGACGCCCTATCTCGGATGCCCGAGTATACCCAAAGGGAGGATAAAATCTTGCCCCGGAGGCACAGCGGCAGGACCCATTTGTGACAGCTCGACTTCGAGAATTGGATGAGAATGGGAGACAAGAGACTCCTTGGGCATATATTGGGGACCTGTTGCAGTTCCATGATCGCATTTATGTGCCTGGAGGTCCTCTTCATGGCCTTATCCTACATCAACGTCATAGTATAGTCCTGCAGCAGGACACTTTGGCGTGTTCAAAACACTGCACCTCATCTCTAGGACATTTTGGTGGCCGAGACTTAAACATGATGTGTTGGGATATGTGGCGTCCTGTGGGATCTGTCGCCAAGCAAAGTATGCTCCTGATGCGATCCCTGGTCTATTGCAGCCCTTGCCCATGCCAGAACAACCGTGGGAGGCAGTTTCATTGGATTTCATCGTTGAGTTACCACCATCGAATGGTGCCACAACCATTTTGGTGGTGGTGGATATGTTGACTAAAATGGCCCAGTTTATTCCATGTGCAGATCTTCCATTGGCCAAGATAACGGCTCAGTTGTTTATCTCCCATGTTTTCCAGTTGCATGGGTTACCAGACTGCATGGTATCAGATCGGGGGGTACAATTTACGGCACACTTCTGGCAGACCGTGCTCGCGAAACTGCAGGTTTAGGCGTGTCTGTTGTCTGCTCATCACCCCGAAACTGATAGGGGGACAGAGAGACTGAATGCTATTTTGGAGCAGTGCCTCTGCTGTTTCAGCAATACTCAACAAGACAATTGGGTGGAGGTGCTGCCGGTGGTGGAGTTCGCTTATAACAATGCCCAACATGCATCCACCCGTGTGTCCCCTTTCTTTGCTAACTATGGTTTTTATCCACAACTTTTCCCTTTAGCCCTGTCTGATTCCCCAGTTCCGGCAGTGGATACGTTTTTGCAGGAGTTAAAAGCCATACAGCACATGGTTCACAATCAACTAGAGAGAACCCAGGAAGACTATAAATGGTTTGCAGACTGACATCATCGTGATGTTCCACCTTTAGCAGTCAGCAATCGGGTTTGGCTCTCTACTCGATACTTATCAACGATGCAACCATTGAAAAAGCTCGATCACCGTTACTTGGGACCTTTTCCGGTTGAGGCGGTGATCAATCCTGTGGCTTATCGTCTCTCCCTGCCATGGACCATGCATATCCATCCTGTTTTTCATTGTTCCCTGTTAGTCCCTGCCTCACCCGACAGCCCGCATAGACTGGCTCCATCACAGCCGGCCCCAGTAGCCCCTCTGGGAGAGGAGGAGTACGAAGTGGATAGCATCCGAGATTCATGGCAGTTGCGAGGCCGATTTCAGTATTTGGTGGCATGGAAAGGTTATGGACCAGAGGACTTCACCTGGGTCGATGCCACTGATGTTCATGCTCCTTGTTTGGTCCAGGACTTTCACGCTCGGTTTCCTCAACGTCCTCGTCCTCCCGGTCCCGGGGAAGGGGGCCCTGCAGGGGGGATAGTGTCATGTCCTTAATGGAGCCTGACTCTGAGGAAGAGGAGGAACAGCCAACAGGGAGTGGGAGAGTGGCTCCAGAGGTGGTGGAGGAGGCTGGGGAAGGACAGAGGCCGGCTGAGCAGTCAGAGGAGGATCCAGGCCCATCCCCTATCCATTCTAGGTCATGCAGGGAGGAGAGGATCAGGGAAAAGCGAGGTCTACTCAAGAGGAGATTACCATGATCCTCCTCGTGGCTTGCAGGTGGGAACTATTTATATAAGTTTGCAACTGCGCAGTTAGAATTGCTGAAGTCAATTAGTGTTTACCTTGAAAGAGGCTTATCTTTGCTGGCGTTCTTCCCATGGACTTTTCTCGGTTATTTTCCTGGAGTTTATAATTAGTTATCTTGGCTTGCTTCAGAACTCTCATCAGTGTGGTTTGTTTTGGTTTTTTGTTTGCCTCATTATTTACTTTTGTGACTTTAAACTGTGCCTAATAAAACAGTGAAGTTAAGTTGAAGGCTTTACCGGACTTTAATATATGTTTGGGGTTTTGGGTTATTTTGAGAGACTACAGGTCATCACAATGTTTATCCGCTTGTTTTTTATAAATTTTTGCAGCTTCGGTCAAAGCTTTTTTTATATCTTCCCACCCTTTCTTTAATGAGTTTATCCATTCTGTTAGGGACATGGATGTGGGAGGTTGTTTAAGTAACTCTGGCATCGGGACAAAAATCATTCCAGTGTTGATTTGGAATGGAGTCAATCCCATGCTGCTATGTACTGCATTATTGTAAGCAACCTCTGCAGAAGGTAATAACTCAGCCCAATTTTCTTGTTGATAATTTACATAGCATCTGATGTATTGTTCAATCATGGCGTTAGTCCTCTCCGCTGCTCCATTATAAGCAGGATGGAAAGCTGAGGATAATCCTTGGGAGGAACCAATGGACTTCAGAAATTCCCTCCAAAATTTTGCAGTAAATTGTATCCCTCTGTCTGATATTATTCTACGAGGTACTCCATGTATTCTATAGATATGTTTCATGAACAGCTTTGCAAGTTTTTTTGCAGATGGAGGTCCTTTGCAGGCTATAAAATAGGGCTGTTTAGAGAATAAGTCAATTATAGTCCAAATGATCGTATTCCCTTCACTCTTAGGTAATTCACCAATAAAGTCCATTGCGATCTCTTCCCAAGGTTGGGTTGGTTCAGCAACTTGTTGCAGGAGGGCAGGGTTGTTTCCAGTTCTGTGTTTCATTGTGGCACAAATTGAGCAACTTTTTACATAGTCCTCGACATCAGGTTTCATTTTTGGCCATTAGAACTGTCTTCTCAGTAAATGTAGGGTTTTTAGGAATCCGAAGTGGCCTCCCAGCTGTGAGTTGCGGCTATGCTTTAGTACCAGTATTCTTAGGGTTGTGGGTACATATATCTTAGTCCCTTTCCAAGCTAGTCCATCATTCATTGTCAACTCCGTTTGATGGTCCAGGAACCAAGGATTGGTCAATAGGGCTGTTTTCAATTCTGCGGTCAGCTTATCTTCCAGGCATTTGGGGTTATGGTTGGCTTGGGCTCGAGTGGTCACTTGGCCTGCCGATTGAGCTTCTGAAATTAAAGCTTGTACTATTTCCTCTCGGTGGCTGTCAAACTGAGGTTTTCTGGACAGAGCGTCCACCAGTACATTTTCCCCTCCGGGGATATACTTAATGTTGAAGTTGAATAGCTTGAAATATTGGGCCCAGCGGACTTGTTTGGGTAATAATCTCCTTGGGGTCTTTAGAGCCTCGAGATTCTTATGATCAGTCCATATCCCAAAGGCCTCTGGCGCTCTTTCTACAAAATGCCTCCAATCCAATAAAGCCCATCATATAGCAAATGCTTCTTTCTCTCAGACTGCCCACCTTCGCTCTGTGTCTGTCAGCTTTTTGGACACATCAACTCAAGGCATCAGTCGGCCTTGAGAGTCTTTTTGCAGCAAAAGAGCTGCCATCGCTACATCACTTGCATCCGTTTGGACAATAAACGGCTTAGTTGTGTCTGGGTGTTGAATGATAGGCTCAGCTGTAAAGAGGCGTTTTAAGGTCTCAAAAACTTTCTGACAGTCCATAGTCCAAGCCAGGGGTTGACTTGGCTTCAGTTTGGTGGATGATGGGCCCGTTTTTAATAGCTCCATTAATGGGAGGGCAACTTCAGCAAAGGATGGAATGAATTGTCTATAGAAGTTGGCAAACCCCAAGAAACTTTGAAGTTCCTCTTGGGTTCTGTGGGGTTGCCAGTCCAGCACTGCTTTCATCTTTCCGGGGTCCATTTCAATCTCCATGTTGGATATTTGGTAGCCTAAATAGTCCAGCGACTCTTTATGGAATTCTCATTTTGAGAGTTTCACATATAATTTGGCGGCTAGAAGTTTTTCTAGGACTTCTCAGACCAATTGAATATGTTCTTCCATGGTTTCGCTGAAGTTAAGGATGTCACCAGGCATATGAGTGCCCCCCGGTAAAGGTGCAGGCGTAGCACCTCATTGATGAGCTGCATAAACACTGCAGGAGCCCCTTGAAGTCTGAAAGGCATGACTTTGAATTGGAAGCCACCCAGAGGGCAGTTAAAAGCTGTTTTCCACTCATCTCCCTCTTTGATGCGGACCTGGTAGTAAGCTTCCCTGAGATCTAGCTTGGTGAGTACCTTGCCCTTCGACAGGTGGTTCAATAAGTCCTTCATAAGGGGGAGAGGATACATGTTTTTGATGCATATGGCGTTCATGCCTCTAAAGTCAACATACAGTGTCAACCCACCATTTTCTTCTCCTTGAACAACACGGGGGCAGCTAATCTTGATTTGGTAGGCTCAATGAACCCTCATTCCAAATTGCTGTCAATGTATTTCCTTAATTCAGTCATTTCAGCAGGCATCATGGAATACATCTTTGGTTTTGGTAATTTTGCCCTGGGCTCTAATTCTATGGCACAATCAGTGGCTCGATGGGGAGGTAAAACATAACACTCTTCTTCACTGAATGCTTCAGCCCAGTCTTTGTATTGGTCAGGTACCTGGGGGTTATCTGGGAGAAGGTGGGATGCTATGGATGCTGGCTTAGGCTCTGGGTTCAAGCTGATTGGTGGTTTTGTAGTGAGCAGAAGAGGGGGCAATGGGCTCAGTCCAATGAGGATTTTTCTGAATCCATCCTCCCATTTGATCATCGGGGCCCATTTGTCTAGCCAAGCAAGTCCCAGTATGATTGATTCTGACATCTTGAGGGCCACTATGAAGCATATGAGTTTGCGATGAGGCCGTAATTCCATCTTGATCAATTCTGTCATTTGGGTTGCTGGGGTCCCCCCAATTAAGGTTCCATCCACTTGCTCAAATCTGATTGGGCGTTTTAGCAGGTTAGCCTTTATGCCCAATTGTTCAACGATAGGGAGTCCGATAAGACATCTAGAACACCCAGTATCAATGACAACGTCTAGCTCTCCGGCCTCCCCCGTGTTTGGTACCACTAACTTGACCTTGACTGTAAAAGATATGATGGGATCACTCACCATTGGGTCATCTTCTCAGGTCGGGTTCTCAGGGACTTGGTGCCAGTCTGGTGGTCTGTTGCTCCCATCTGCACAGAGGGGGCTTTCCCAGCATGCGTTTGGCAAACCCGCCAATGCTCGGAGGTCTTCCTTGATTCTTCTGACCTCTAACAGCTGGATTAGACTTTGACTGCGGTGCTTGTGGTACAGGAGTAGGGGCCAGACAGTCTGCTGCTCTATGGCTGGCTTGGCCACAGTGGTAACATTTCAGCCCCCTGGTGGGTCAGGTATGAGCAGTTTTGGCTGGTCCGGTCAGCAGTCTCCTAGCCACAATTCTCTTAGGCGGGGCCGCTGGAAGAGGTTTCCTGTGTGGGTTGATGCTGTGATCTAAGCTAAGGGAGGCGGCATATCATGATTGTAAGATCTCTGGGATTCCCCTAATTTCACAGGCCTTCTTTACTTCTGGATCAATGGTGTTTTCAAAGTAGTGTAAAGTCATTCTTTCAGGCCAATCCATGAGGTGGCTTGCGACACTTCTAAAGTCCCAAATAAATTCTGACAAGGGTTGCTTGCCTTGCCTCATTTCCATTAACTTCTCTTCATTCTCTGCTACCCTGTCTGGATTTTCAAATCTGAGTCTTAACAATTGAATAAATCTGTTTACATCATGTAGTTCCGGGGCTTGTTCGTTGTGTAGTTGGGCCACCCAGTCTGAAGCATCTCCTTTATTCATCCCATCTGTTATGGTCGTAACCAACTCATGCTCTGTGGCATATTGATCTCCAAATTGTTCTATGATCGGATTCGAGTGAGGAAGTAATTGAAATGTTCATAGCGGCCATCAAATACAGCCTTAAAGGTATTTGGTCCAGCCTGGGTCATGGTTGGGGAGGTGGCACATGCCAGGCCCCTGCAGGTTGAACTGGAATGAAAGGAACCGGCCGGGTGGTGTACGTAGGCTGGGTAGGCCCCCTGAAGCCTGGTTGGGTGGTGCTTCTCTGGAATAGGGGTACCTGTGGCCTCGCTGCAGGTTGGGGTTGCATTTGTGGTTGCTAGGAGGAAAATGGGCATGGCCTGGTTCCCTGGACAGGTGGAGGGGAAGTGGCTGCTGTCTGTTGTCTGGGCAACTCCCCTTCAGACCAGGGCTGTGTTGGTGCTGGCTGCCATTGGCACTGAAGCCACCCCTGGCCTTGATAAAATCCCCACCCTGGAGAGATACTCTCTGCAGGGGGCAAAATTCCTTCTGGAAAATGAGGGGATTGCCTCGAAGGTTGCAACATACCTTTGTCAGTTGATGCTCCTTGCTGGGCTCCTCCAACTGGCATCTGTATAATCTCCTCATCCCTCACGATACTTGGGTAAGTGAACATAGGTAGTCTCAAGCTTCCACCCATCCACACAGACTGTGAGACCAAGCCTGTCACCTTTAAATTCTGGAACTGTTGATGTAAATCTGCCTCTGATGGACTACCAGGATAAATCTTGGGTTTGTCTTCTTGAGAGAATTCTGACTCCAATTGTCTCTCTTCCCTCCAATCTGAAAGAATAGCAATATGCCTGGGGCTAGAGAAAGATTTCTCTTCAGACAGCTGGGTTACCTCTGGGTTATAACAACTTCTTGAGTTGAAATGCTTCAGTATAGCTGTCAAATCTCTTTCCTCTACTGCCATTCTGAAAGCATCCATCATCTCCTCCAAACAAGGGCTGGCAGATCCAGTTAATGCTCCGGAGGGAGGGCCCCCACATGCTCCCTCCTGCACATCTCCAACTTTCGCTGATTGTTGATCTTTCTCCATCTCTGGGAAAAGACCTCTGGGGTATCAGCCAAACCCCTTCAAAAAATAAAAGTAGATTTGGGAAATAAATGTAAGGCATCCAGAAAGTCTCCATGATATCAATCACTCCGAGACATATTCTCTCCAATTGGTTTATTTAGGAACAGATCTGGTACGTCTAAGGCCATTTCCCAAAGTGAAAGTATTTTTGCGGATTACACAGAATCCACCTTTTCTCCTTCCACTTCTACACTTCATAGATCATGAGAACCAATTAACTGCAACTGGAATTTCTTAGTACGACATAGAGAATAACCTTGAACTTTTCAACTCCTCCACCCCCCTTCCATTATGTGGCAGCTGAATTTCAAAGCTGACACCAGGTATCAATTACTATTTTTTATTTTTCCCTTTGACACATTCAAATTTAGTTTAGTTATGCCTGTTTGGTGTCAAAAGTATATTTATCCAGTTTAAGCAAATATCTTCCTCCGGCTTCTTCCTTTCACGGTTCAAAGCCACTCTCAGCTGTCAAAAACATTTTTTTCTTCACTTTCTATGTCTGCCGCTTTAATTGTCTTTCTTTAAAATTCTTATAATTTTAATTCTGGGGTACCTTGTATTTGAATGTTGGGCCAAATTATCCTGGTTTTATTGCCTTCCTCTTCTTCACCGCTCCTGCACAATCTTATCCCAGTTAGCTCTTCCTCTTCAGGGTGGCCATATTTCACCCCCCTTAAGGGGCAGTCTTCGAAGGGGAGTGTTTGCCAATCCAAGGAGGGAAGATATGGCTCCCCTCGACCCAGCTGGCAATCTCCCCTTTCTTCACCACCCCTACAGGGTGGCTCTGGCCTCAAATCGGGATGATCGGAGCCCTCCGACAGGAGAGCAAAGATCAAAGTTGCGGACGATCACGGTCTTCAGTCCATAAGCGAGGGACACATCACCAGAAGCCTAGAATTACATTCTATTTGGAATATAGATAACAAATAAAAATAAAAATAAAAATTGAAAATGATGTTTGATATCCTTTGATGAACAATGGCTAACCAAATTGTGGGGATATACTCTGATGTCTAAATTAACTTCTTATTTTAAAATTAAATTAGATTTAGAAATTCATTCTATTTGGAATACATTTTAAATTACAGCTGAACACATGAAATGTGCCAACTCCAATATTTGCATTCTAGAACTTATTTTTTACTTTGACATATAATCTACATATTATTTATAGGATATTTTAATGTAGTGTCTGTATCTAACCACATGATACTTTAGATCTGTGGATTATATGCCCATAATTATTGCTTTTAATTGCTTTTAATTACTATTGTCTGTACCATCTATTTTTATATCTGCTATTACTGCTAACTAGAAGATATCATTTGAATTCTTCTGAATAGTTGCTGCATTTTTCAGGTTCATTGGATGGTCTTTCACAGAGTCCTGCAGCAGGCATCTTACTGAAGTCTTCAAGAAAAACCAGAAATTGAAAGAGTTACAGTTGTTTCTCGAGGACACAGATGAGAAAGCAGTGGAATTGCTGTGTGAGGGACTCCAACATCAAGTCTGTAAACTAGAAATACTACGGTGAGTGATCAGTATTATTTTTACAGTTTGGTATGTGTTACTTTCTCTTGAATTCTAAAAAAGTATCCATGGAAAGATAAATACAGTTGTGATATTTAACCATATTCTCTTCTCTTCTGGTTTCTAAGATACAATTCTATCTGTGATTATAATCAAAATGGTATAAAGATAGTTTTCTGGAGGATGTAAGATACTTTCTTAGCTATTAAGTGCTGAGATTCTCGTAGATAGTCTAATTTTTGAGGGAGGAGGTCATTTCCTAGGAATGAATTCAGAAGTTTATAAATGTTCACTCAGCAATGTGCAGATATGACAGTAATTATACTGATTAAAAAATCTGCAGCTGTGTGTAGATTTATAGGTCTATAATGTTTGGTCATTCTTTGAGAATTCTCATATACTTTAATTTTTTTACACTTTATGACAAGATTTTATCTGAAATTTACTGCACCCTTTTTGTTGTTTGGGTGGCTTATGTCATATTGTTATCACTTCTTGAACTTTCTCATCAATTTTTTACTAACTTCCTTTAATACTGTAAAGATCCCTTAAAATTTCTTCTGCTGAGGATTTTGGGAATCTGCTTTAATATAAATATTGACTTGCAAGGTAATTGCTAATCTACATTAAGTACTTTAGTTTCCATCTACATTCAAGAAAGACTTGCCTTCCTATGTGTAGCATTTTGATTATTATTTTATTTATTTATTTATTTTATTTGTCAAGCAAGTATTAGATAACAGGTATAACTATAAGCATGGTTTTGAATACATGAAATGGATACGAATAAAAAAGAAACAATAGGACAGGGACGGTAGGCATTTTGGTGCACTTATGCACGCCCCTACAGACCTCTTAAGAAAGGGGTGAGGTCAATAGTAGACAGTCTAAGGTTAAAGTTTTTGGGGTTTGGGGAAGACACCACAAAGTTAGTTAGAGTATTCCAGACATTGACCACTCTGTTGCTAAAGTCATATTTCCTGCAATCAAGTTTGGTGCGGTTTACCTTGAGTTTGTATCTATTGTGTGCTCTTGTATTGTTGTGGTTGAAGCTGAAGTATTCATTGACAGGTAGGACATTGCAGTAGATAATTTTATGTACTATACTTAGATCAGACCGAAGGTAGCGTAGTTCTAGGTTGTCTTGGTATAAAATTTCAAGTCTGGTGGCATAAGGTTTTCTGCTATGAATAGAGGAGTGGAGAACTCTTCTCATGAAATATTTCACGCTGACTGTGTAGATTAATGCGGATTCCAGACTGATGAGCTATATTCAAGTATTGGTCTAGCAAATGTTTTGTATGCTCTAGTTAGTAGTGTGATATTACTTTACGCAGGATTAGGTTAAAAACTCTTAATGCCTTTCTCATATACTTTAATTTTTTACACTTTATGACAAGATTTTATCTGAAATTTACTGCACCCTTTTTGTTGTTTGGGTGGCTTATGTCATATTGTTATCACTTCTTGAACTTTCTCATCAATTTTTTACTAACTTCCTTTAATACTGTAAAGATCCCTTAAAATTTCTTCTGCTGAGGATTTTGGGAATCTGCTTTAATATAAATATTGACTTGCAAGGTAATTGCTAATCTACATTAAGTACTTTAGTTTCCATCTACATTCAAGAAAGACTTGCCTTCCTATGTAGCATTTTGATTATTATTTTATTTATTTATTTATTTTATTTGTCAAGCAAGTATTAGATAACAGGTATAACTATAAGCATGGTTTTGAATACATGAAATGGATACGAATAAAAAAGAAACAATAGGACAGGGACGGTAGGCATTTTGGTGCACTTATGCACGCCCCCTACAGACCTCTTAAGAAAGGGGTGAGGTCAATAGTAGACAGTCTAAGGTTAAAGTTTTTGGGGTTTGGGGAAGACACCACAAAGTTAGTTAGAGTATTCCAGACATTGACCACTCTGTTGCTAAAGTCATATTTCCTGCAATCAAGTTTGGTGCGGTTTACCTTGAGTTTGTATCTATTGTGTGCTCTTGTATTGTTGTGGTTGAAGCTGAAGTATTCATTGACAGGTAGGACATTGCAGTAGATAATTTTATGTACTATACTTAGATCAGACCGAAGGTAGCGTAGTTCTAGGTTGTCTTGGTATAAAATTTCAAGTCTGGTGGCATAAGGTTTTCTGCTATGAATAGAGGAGTGGAGAACTCTTCTCATGAAATATTTCTGGACGTTCCCGACTGTATTAATATCCGATATGTAATGCGGATTCCAGACTGATGAGCTATATTCAAGTATTGGTCTAGCAAATGTTTTGTATGCTCTAGTTAGTAGTGTGATATTACTGGAGAAAAAGCTACGCAGGATTAGGTTAAAAACTCTTAATGCCTTTTTGGCTATGTAGTTACAGTGGGCTCTAGCACTTAGATCATTAGAGATGAGTATTATTATCATTGAATAATTTGCATTTACCAAACTTCCAGAGAAGCAATGGCAAACTTGGAACTTCTCTGTGAACAAAAAAAAAAAAAAAAAAGGACTCAGGATCATCCCCAAGCACTCCAAAGAACAGCTCCCCATGAAGAGAATGTAAGACAAGTTTAGAGTACTGGGTGATAAGGGTGTGCCCACCTTTGCAAATGTCACTGTCAGTCCTGTTTGGGCAAATTTCCTTTCTTAATCATTTATGTAAATTGCTTGTGAACTGCTTTCTGGATAGTAGGATCCTTCAGAATAGTAACTTTGATTACACTGGGTGATTCTCCTTCAATCCTCACCAAAAGAAATTTTGTTGTATAGAATATATGAAGATTTTGAAATTAAGTGCAAGAAATCTTCCTATGGGAAATGTTGTTGATTGGGAAAATATGGTAAGATGGGACTTTGAAAGTTGGACACTAGAGGGAATCAGAAAGAACTTAAAATTATAATTAAAGGATTAGAGACCCATTAATACACAATGGAGGAAAATAGTCTAACTTTGGAAAAACGCAAGGATATTTGCTCAAAATTTACTCAAAAATTATTCTTAAGATTGTCTATCATAAATCTGGATTTAACAGAGATTGTGTAAGAGGAAAAGCTTTTCTGGATAAAACTGAGATTGTGGCTGATTGGAATGTGTATCTAAAAAGACAGATCACAACAATGATATGGAAAAAAAGTGTTACCCTAGATATACAAATGAAATCAGCTTATGCTTTATTAACTAATACACAAATAACAAAACAGAAGGGCAATGGATGACTTTTTAGCTTGGATTTAAAGAAGAACCTTGTTAAAGTCTTGAAGGGTTTTCTGATAGAGATAAAGAGCAAATGAAACAAAATCAAGTTCTAGGAGACTATGTAAAGAGATTAAAGGTCAAAGCAAAGGGAAAAAGTGTAAAGTTGTTTTATTTGGTGAAATTTAAAATATTTATGTTGTTATTCCTTGTAACAATGAATTTTTGCTGATCAGAGACATGAAAGATTTGATTATATAGATAAAGAATGGGAAGAAATCTTTTGTTGTACATTCAGAGAAAGTGAAAAAAATTACTGTGTTAAAAGCGGTGGTGGGATTCAAATAATTTAACAACCAGTTCTCTGCCCTAATGACCGTTTTAAGCAGGGGTGGGATTCAAATTTCTTAACAACTGGTTCTGTGGGTGTGGCCTAATTTGTGGGTGTGGTTTGGTGGTCATGTGAATGGGGTGGGAGTGGTTTGCTGATTGGGCATGGCTATGTGGTCATGTGACGGGTGGGCATGGCTACGTGGTCATGTGATTGGGGTGGGCGTGGCCATGTGGCTGGCAACCCAAAATTAAGTGGTCCTCGCTTAATGACCAGGTCCTCGCTTAGTGGCCAATTGCTTAGCAAGTGCTTTTTGCTGGTTTCCAAGGCCTGGGGAGGCAGGTGGCCATGTGGCTGGCGAATCCAAATTTAAGTGGTCCTCGCTTAAGGACCAGGTCCTCGCTTAGTGGCCAATTGCTTAGCAAGTGCTTTTTGCCAGTTTCCAAGGCCTGGAGAGGCCCAGGCAAGGCCCAGGCAGGTGGCATGTGTCTGGCAACTCAAATTTAAGTGGTCCTTGCTTAATGACCAGGTCCTCGCTTAGTGGCCAGTTGCTTAGCAAGTGTTCTAATTTACGAATGACATCCACACAGCTACTTGGCCTGTTTTTGGTGTTTTGACAGTCACACACACACACACACACACACACACACACATACACACACACACACACCCTTCTAACCCTGCTATTTTTTGATTCTGTATGGATCTCCTGCTGGAGCAGGGGGTTGGACTAGATGACCTCTGAGATCCCTTGTAGGCCAGCCCTAGATTGCTGTGCTGCTTCAAAGTCTTCTGAAGCCAGGGCTTATGTCCTTCCTTCCTCTCCTTTTTTCTCTCTCCCTCCCTCCTTCCTTCCATCTATCCATCCATAATATATCTCATTTACTTTCTCCTCCCTCCCTCCCTCCCTCTTTCTTTCTTTCTTTCTTTCTTTCTTTCTTTCTTTCTTTCTTTCTTTCTTTCTTTCTTTCTTTCTTTCTTTCTTTCTTTCTTTCTTTCTTTCTTTCTTTCTTTCTGCCCCTTCCTTCCATCCCCGTTTCTTCCTTTCACTTCCTTTCTCTCTCCCTTTTTCTTTCCCTTTTCTTTCTTTTCTTTCTTGTATCTCCCTTCTCTCTTTCCCTCTCTCTCTTTCTGTATCCTCCTCTCTTTCTCTCTCTCCCCTCCCTCTCTCCCTCTTTCTCTGTCTTTCTTTCTGTCCCTTCCTCCTTCCCTCTCTCCTTTTAAAGCTACGAAGCCCACCTGAAACAAACACATACACACACACCCAGGGGTGGGATTCTCACAGTTTGGCCCTGTTCTATTGTCCCCTGCCTCTCAGAGAATAAGCTGCAGGCAGGGACTGTGATTTTTAATCTTTGTGCAGGGTCTTCAAAAAAAATACATGCAATCAACAGAAACAAATGAGGCAGCTTAGAAACAAGAGGATGCTCAGAGCAACCCCAGTTTTACAATATCATAGAATAAGAACAGCCCAGAAGAAAGACAATAGCAGGAAGGAAGGAAGGAAGGAAGGAAGGAAGGAAGGAAGGAAGGAAGGAAGGAAGGAAGGAAGGAAGGAAGGAAGGAAGGAAGGAAGGAAGGAAGGAAGAAACCACCCTACTGAGGGCTGCAGAATCATGCAGCCTTTAACATTTCAGATTGGTGACCCTTCCTAGACCCAACTGGTGCTTCTTATTGTATCTACAGTACATGAGTTTCAGTCCCAAAGATGCTCCTTCTCCCCAGGAGCCCAACCTTCAATTCTGGATGAATATTTTTGCACCTTTTCACTCTTTGTTCCTCAACATCCTTCTTACATTGGATCACAAGCTATTGGACCAGATCAGGGGGGAGGGGGGGGTGATAGCCACCCAGTTGTGGGATTCTCTCTTTCCCTCGCTTTCTCTCTCTCTCCTCCCTCTCTCTCTCTCTTTCTCTGTCTCCCCCTCTTTCTCTCTCTCTCTTTCTATCTCCTCTCCCTCTCTTTCCCCCTCTCTCTTTCTCTCTTTCTCTCCCCTTCCTTTCTCCCTCTCTTTCTTTCTTTTTCTTTCTGTCCCTTCCTTCCATCCTCTCTTTCTTCCTTTCACTTCCTTCCTTTCTTCCTTTTTCTTTCTTGCTCTTTCTTTCTTTCTTTCTCTCCCTTCCTCTTTCTTGCCCTTCCTTCCTTCCTTCCTTCCTTCCCTCCCTCCCTCCCTCCCTCCCTCCCTCTCTCTCTCTCTCTCTCTCTCACACACACACACATGAGTGGTGCCATTTTAAAGCCTGCTGCTTTAAGAGAGGAGGGACCTTGCAATGGGGCTTTGAGCACCCCCCACCCCAGCCGTGGCTGCTAAACTGGGAGATGCTTTCTGAGGGCTGAGGCAGGGAGTAATCATGCTTAAAGTGGTCCTCTTGGGAGGGAGGAAGAAAAGTTCAACAACCCTTCTCCGAAGATTCTCCCAGTGCCGTGTGTGCATGCTCTACCAGAGAAGGAGGAGAAGAATTGCCAAACTTTTCTTACTCCCTTCCCTTCGGAGAGGAGCTGCTCAGAAGGCAGCTTCTGTCACCGGGCTGTCTGTTTATGGTCCCCCCTCTCAACCCCCATGTCAAAGTACCTTAAAGGTACAGGCTGCGGCAGCTGCCTTCATGCTGGGGGACAGGAAGAAAAGTTTGGCAACTCTTCTTCTTGGACATACACACACACACAGTGAGTCGCCCACGTGCCGACTCCTTGCAGAAGTTCCTTTGCATGTGCACAGCGCTGGAGGGACTCGCCCATGCACAGAAGGTCCCAGCCTCACGTGTCCATACTCTGTGTGAATGCCTGAGGAGGAAGACAAGTTTTTCTTCCTCCCTCTTCTGACACACACTGGCCAGGGAGTTGAGCAGTGTCAAGTGGAGTAAGTGTCTTCCCAGCCAGTGCAGCAAATGCAAATTTGCAGATACCCCAGGATTCCTGGTTTTAGCTGCAAGAACTGCAGACAGTCTTCCTTCCCCACCATACACATCCTCTTCCCGCCGCCCCATGCGAGGCAGGAGGCTCGACAGAAAGCGCCTGGCCCAAAGACACAGCCCTCCACTATGGAGCCCTTCCCAGCAGCGAGGGGAAGAGAATCCTTTCTCCTCTTGCTGGCAAGCATGGCTCTGTCCTCGTGGTGGCTTTTCCATGGCCAGCGAGGGGAAGAGAACGCTTTCTCCTCTCACTGGCAAGCACAGCCCCAGCCCTGCGGCGGCTTTTCCATGGCCAGCGAGGGAAGAGAACGCTTTCTCCTCTCACTGGCAAGCACAGCCCCGTCCCCACGGGGCTTTTCCCTGGCCAGCGGGGCAGGAGAACACTCTCTCCTCTCGTGGCAAGCACGGCCTCCAGCCCAGGCAAGTCCCGGGATGGGGCAGGGTATTCGGAGACAGCGCAGCAGCCTAGGCTGGCCCGGGTGTTGACTTGACCGGGGCTTGCTTGTAGGCTCACTCACCCAGGGAGATCAGGGCCACGGTGGAAAGCAGGCAGCAGTGGCGGGCAAAGGCAGGTTAGCAATGGCGAGCGAGATGAGGAATAACTGGGCGGGGCGGGGACTGCGTGGGCAGGAAGGGGCAGGGCCAGCCAGGGGCACAATTTACCGGATCTCCGAACTACCCAGACTCATAACATCCTGTTCTATAGAACCGTTCCGAACTGGTAGAAAGCCACCCCTGCTTCTGTAGTTGACAACCAGACTGGAATTTTCATGTAATGTTGTTTTCTTATTTTCTCCCATATCAACAATAAAGAATCTTGTATATAGTGTCTCTTGAAATACCCATGAGCCTTACTTTCTTTATACCATAAAAAAGCATGCCATCCCAGTAATAGATCATGACCTTCTAGTGTTAATAATCTAACATTCCTTAATAAAACCCATACTTTAACCCATATCAATGCCGCCACCTGATAATATACTTCCCAGTTAGGTGAGCCAAATCCTCCTCTTATTCTAGCATTTAATAACAACTTAAGTTTAATTCTTGCCTTCTTCCCCTGCCATATGTATTTCAATATTATTTTATTTAAGTCCATAACAATTTTCCCGCTAATTTAATTGGAATAGTCCGAAACAAATATAAGATCCCTGGTAATATATTCATCTTAATTGTAGATATTCTCCCTATCAGGAATAATTGTAGATTTTGCCAATCTTTTAAATCTGTCTCAATTTCTTTTATAAGTTTAACATAATTATCTTCCTTCAAAATTCCACATCTTGCTGTTAGATATATTCCTAAGTATTTTACTTTATTTATAATCTGAATGTTCAGTCCTTCTGTCAAAATAGTCTTTTGTTTTCCTGTCATATTCTTAACTAATACCTTGGTTTTATCCTTATTTATTTTCAATCCTGCCACCTGTCCATATTCTTCAATTTTTTGAACAATTTGGGTGCTGATTTCACTGGTTCCTCCAATATGAAAACCAAATCATCCACAAATGCTTGTAGCTTATATTCCTCCTTTTTTATTTTCATTCCATTTATTTCCCTATTGTCTCTGATATTTCTATTTAGCACCTCCAAGATCAACACAAACAGTAATGGTGACAAAGGACATCCTTGTCTAGTTCCTTTTTCAATATTGATATTTTTCATCAAATCTCCATTAATCATCACTTTAGCAGATTGCTTTTGATATATTGCCTCAACTGCTTTTATAAATCTTTCTTCAAAGCCCATCTGTTCCATTTGTAGTATCATAAACTGCCAGTTTACATTATCAAAGGCTTTTTGCGCATCTAAAAATACCAAGGCCATTTGCTTCTCTGAATGAATTTCATAATATTCCAAGGTGTTCAAAATTATTCTTATATTGTCTTTGATCTGTCTCTTAGGCAGGAATCCATTTTGATCAACATGTATAAAGTTATTCAAGTATCGTTTAAATCTTTCTGCCATAACTGAAGCAAAGATTTTGTAATCCGCATTTAACAGGGAAATGGGTCTATAGTTTTTAATCTGTTGTAGATCAGTGTCCTATTACCTCTATTAAGGTAATGTATGCTTCTGTCCATGCGTCAGGTATTTTAGCTTTCAACAAGACTTCATTCATCATTTCAAGCATTATATTACTCATGATTTCTGTAGAGTCATAAAATTCAGTTGGAACACCATCCGGGCCTGGAGCCTTCCCAATATTTTGTCTGTTTAACGCTTCTGTCAGTTCCATCATTGTTATTTTCCCTTCTAACATTATCTTAGTGTCTTCAGGTATTTGAGGTAACTCTGCTTTTTGTAGATATTGTTTAACTTTTTCTTCTTCAATATTCTCTTGCTTATACAATGTCTCATAATACTTCTGTACAATCTCTTTCTTTTCTTCATTTCCATTACAGCTCACACCTTTGTCATCAATCAACTGTGTTATCTTTTTTGTTTCTCTCTCTTTTTTCAGTTTGTATGCAGGCCATCTACCAGGTTTATTTGCGTTTTCAAAAAAAAATTGTTTGGCACTTCTAATTTTTTGAGCTAATTCTTCTTTTTCTGTCAACCCTATTTTATGCTTAATTACCTCTATTTGTTTTTTATTAATAGTATTTTGTGGATATTTTTGCAATTCTTTCTCAAGTTTCCTGTATTCACCCTCTAATATCTGTTGATTCTGTCTTTTCTTAACATTTCTTCTTCTTGTATAATCTATAATCAAACTTCTAGTATAGGCCTCCATGGTGTCCCATAGGTTCTGCAATGAAGTTTCTTCCTTTTTATTGTCCTTAAAGAAAAATGCCAACTGTTTTTCCAGTTTCTGTATGAATTCATTTTCTTTCAAAATTACATTATTTAAAGTCCATCTTGATCTTTTCCTTTGTCCTTGCCATTTGACCCATATTGGGTTGTGATCTGCCCAGGTACTTGCGTTGAGGTAATTCCCTGTTAGGAGAATGAGTGCACACAGGGAGACGTAATGAGAGTGGTGAAGAATAACACACAACCAGCACACAGATACACTGTATAGTAAAATGTAGGTTTTTATTTACAGTAAACGGTTAAGCAAAGTCCAACAAACAGTCCAAGTCATACACGGTTTTCAGTTTTCAGTCCCGGGATAATCCATTAACAAAGCCCAGTATCAAAAACAGTTCAGTAATAGACTCACATCAATCCAAGAATTACGATGATCAGCAACAGTCAATACAGGAACCAAAAACAGCGAACAACAGAACATCGACCAACTAGCAACTAGCAACACTCAGGGAAACCAGGTTTCTGGCTCCATCTTATGGCCATTTGAGGAACTACACCCAATTACAATTTTAGCATCCCCTTAAAGAGACAGTATTAAAATGTCTATCCTGGTTTATATATTTCCAACCCAACTGTTAGGTGATTTACATTTCCAACATTCTCCCCTTTGGGTAGGACAATATATACAACCTTACATTCTAAGTCCATAATCCTCACAGCAAGCCTTGTACTTTACAGAGCCTTGGGCTTTTGTAAAATGATCTGTGATGTTATTTTCTGACATACAGTATTCCAGCTTAATCATCTTACTTTGCACACATTGTCTCACATTTAAATATCTTAAATCTGTGTATTTTGTTCTTGTCTTTACAGCAAGATTTGAAGCCATCTGTATTGCTGATTGGTTATTTTCATAAACAACAATAGAATCTGTTACATCAATTCCCATGTCACTCAATAGTTGCTTATAACAAACTAAATATGTACATAATAGAGATAAATATGAGAATTCAGCCTCCATTGTTGACAAACTTAGATGTTTCTGTCAAATAGACCGCCATTCAATCAACACCTTTCCTAATAATACTACAGTACCCGGTGTAGATTTATGTGTATTTACGTCTGTAGCAAAACTTGCATCGGCATATGCAGTTAAACTTAGTTCATCCTTAGGCTCCCAATATAATGCATAATGCATTGTTTGTTTCAAATATCTTAACACACACTTAGCAGCTTGCCAGTGCCTTTCAGTTGTCTCAGCATTAAACCTTGCTAATTGGTTAACACTGTATGCTATATCTGGTCTTGACCAATTACTGAGATAAGATAAACTACCAATCAAGGACTGATAAATGTTCTTATCAAAAATAGGACTTTGTACATCACTGTGACTAAACTCCTGGCTCATTGGTGTTTTAGCCGGCTTACAAAGTTCCATTTTAAAACTTTTTAGTAATTGTTTAATTTCATCTGCCTGTGAGATTTTGTATCTTCCCTTAGTTCTATCTATCTTTAAACCAAGATATTGTTTAATTTCTCCTAACTGTTTATCTTAAATTTCTTCTCTAACAGTGAGATTATTTTAGTAGCTTCTTGTTCAGTTTTGGTGATTAATGCTATGTCATCAGTAAACAATAGCAACAATGAAACTACACCATCATTTTCCTTTTAAAATAAACATGGATCAGCCATGCCAGCTACAAAACCTATCTTAGTTAATTCCTTAACTATACACTAGTTCCACTCATATCCTGATTGCTTCAAGCCATAAAGACTCTTTCTCAATCTCCAGCAATCAGTTGAATTATCATTTTTGATACCTAAAGGTTTTTTTAAAAATAAATAGTGTGTTGCAACAGTGCATGCAGATATGCCGTCTCTACATCTAAATGATTTACAATGTATTCCTCCTTAGCTGCCCACACTAATGCTGCTCGTAATGTAGTAGACTTCAGACTAGGTGCTAGCACCTCATCGTAGTTTTTTGACTGAACCCTTGTGCTACTAATCAGGTTTTATGGGTAACAGTCCCATTCAAATCTGTCTTAAGTTTATAAATTTACTTACATCCTATGGCTTGTTCACCTGGTGGTAACCTGACATTTTCATATACCTCCAGTTTTTGTAAGGATTTCAGTTCCTTATCCATTGCTTCCTGCCAAGCAGCCTGATCCTTAGTAGGATACAGTTTCATTTCATTATAATTACCAGGAACTGTATTCACTTGGCATACAACACTAGCCTGATATCTATCAGGTGGTCGTGTTACTCGGGTTGAACATCTCGGTATTACAGGGCTTACTGGTGGACTCTCCTGTGCCACCTGCTCCTGTTCTTCTACCTCCTCCTGTGCCTGTTCTCCTACTTCCTCCTGTGCCTGTTCTTCCTCTTTAATGGCTATTCATGGTTTACTTATTTCATCTTTAGGGACTACTTTGGTGTCAATAATAACATCATTGCTGGATTCCTGTTTCAGTTTATTCCACCCAACGTGCTCAAGAAATTTAGCACTAGCGCTACAGTAAATATTAGCTGTGCCTTGATCCCAAAATCTAAACGATCTATGGTTAGCTTCATAACCTACAAAAAATAATTTCCCAGCTCTATGTTGCCCTTTCATTCTTACTTGTGAGGGAATATGCATCCATGCTGGAGCTCCAAATGTGTGTAGGTAACTTAAATTTGGCTTTCTGCCATGCCAACGAGTGAATGGCAATTCACCAGTTGTTGTGTTCACTACATTGTTCAACACATGGTTACTACACATTATGGCCTCACCCCACAGTGTTTCAGGCAAACCTGAGTCAGTTAATATAGTGCGAGCCATGGCTTGTAACGTTCACCCTCTTCGTTCTACAAATGAGTTATGTTGTATTCTGTAAGGTGCAGAACATTTATGCTCGACACCAGCCAATTTTAACATAGTTTGGAATCTATTGTTAACAAACTCAGTCCCATTATCAGTAACTAAAGTCATTACTCTACGTTCATATTTCTCTCAGCAAACCTCAGCCAATTAAAGAAATTTTGGAATGCTTCTGTTTTGTTTTTCATTAAATAGCAGGAACCATATTGTGAGTAGTGATCCATTATACTCAAAACATAGTAGGCACCTCCCAAACTGGTTTTTTTTAGGACCAATTATGTCAGCAAACAAAACCTCTAAAGGTTCCTTGATCTTAAACCCATTTAGTCTGTTTGTAGGAGTAACCTTGCTTTTCTCCTGGTTACAGGCATTACAGTTTAAATACTTGCTACAGGTTTTAATTTTACTCCCTCTGACAATTCAACAGTTTGTTTAAGCATTTTGAAATTAATGTGCCTCAGACATCTATGCAATAAATGTATACATTTGTCATGTGGCTTAACATTGTTATAAACTGAGTTAGCCATCTTCAACTGGTCAGCACGTATCACATATAAATCATTCTCTAAAGTAGCAGTAACACTTTTACCCTCTTTCTCTATTATACAGTTATCTCCCCTAAAGGTTACTACATAACCAATATTAACTAAAGCCCTTACTGATAACAAATTAAATTTCAGTTTAGGTACCTATAACATAGTTAAATGATTGTTTATACATGAACAATATGCAGTACCTTCACCAGATGTTTTCATCTTCCATCCATTTGCCAATGGTACATATTGTTTACTCGTGGACATCGTTCCAAACCTCTCTCTATTTCTAGTAATGCACTGCGATGCTCCACTATCAACTACCCACAAATCATGGTTTACAGTTGAATTGCTAGACATAGCTAAATTAACATTCTTCTTAGACTTCTGGTGATTACCAGTATTCTGTCATTTTCCCTTTTTATAGAATCTAGCTATATGTCCCCTAGCCCCACAAGAACAACATTTCCTAACAGTATAGGCAGTTGAAGACAAATCCTCCTCTTGTGGTTGTTCCTTCTTCAGTTGATCCCTATCCAGTCAACTTCTTGCATCTTCTAACAACCTTCCGGTTATGTCAGTCAATGTCAGTTCATCTTTGGTCAGGACTTCCAGTGAAGATACATAATCATCATAACTTCCATCCAATGAGGAAAGAATGATGTAAACTTGATGCAGCTCTGAAAATATTAGTTCCTTTTCACGTAGCTCCTGAAAAGTTCTTTTCATGAAGTTCAAATGGCCTAACATATCTCCACCTTTCAGAAGATGTGCTCTAAACAATTTACATGTAAGATGTATATGTGCACCTACACTGTCACGAACATAAATCCTCTTCAAATTCTCCCAACACCTAGCAGCAGACTCTTCTCCATGAATATTGACTAGGTGCTGGTCACTCAGTGTTAGTCCAATTATACAAAGAGCTCGTTCGTTGTTCCGTTTAAAGTCAGCTAACTTCTTGGCATTGTCCTCATCATCTGGATCCGAAGCATTTACATCTGGTGGATCTTGAACTACAGTCCATAACCCTTCCTTACGTAGAAGTAGACTGCACTTCATAGACCAGGAAACATAGTTTGTTCCATCCAACCAGGTTATCAGTGATAGACCTGTTGACAGTCTTGTGCCATCTTTACCGGGACAGTAAACCACAATTAAACAGTAAACAGCTGTCTGCATACATTACTGTGTATTCACACTACCTCTCAGTTACCTAAGCCTGGTATGGCCTGGACCCATAACCAGTGTTGAGGTAATTCCCCATTAGGAGAAAAAGTGCACACAGGGAGACGTAGTGAGAGTGGTGAAGAATAACACACAACCAGCACACAGATACACTGTATAGTAAAATGTAGGTTTTTACTTCCAGTAAACAGTTAAGCAAAGTCCAACAAACAGTCCAAGTCATACACGGTTATAGCAGTCAGTATTCAGTCCAGAGATAATCCAATAACAAAGTCCAGTATCAAAAACAGTTCAGTAATAGACTCACATCAATCCAAGAATAACGATGATCAGCATCAGTCAATGCAGGAACCAAAAACAGCGAACATCAGAACATCGACCAACTAGCAACACTCAGGGAAACCAGTTTTCTGGCTCCATCTTATGGCCGTTTGAGGAACCACACCCAATTACAATTTTAGCATTCCCTTAAAGAGAGAGTATTAAAATGTCTATCCTGGTTTATATATTTCCAACCCAACTGTTATGTTACTTACATTCCTAACAACTTGCTTTAATATTAATTTCTTGTATATTAGAAATTATTTCCGATGACATCCAAATTATGTCAATTCTCGACCAAGATAAATGTCTATTTGATTAAAATGTACATTGTCTACCTTTAAGGTTCATTTCTCTCCAAACATCTCTAATCCTAAATTTCTCCACCATCATATCTTTGGAAGTATCTTTCTACTCGTTTTGTTAAGTTTCTGTGTTTTATAGTGCAATTTTGAGTCTACTATAGCATTAAAATCTCCCAACATGCAAATATTGGCATATTCCAATTCTACTATCTTCTCGTGCAACGTTTTGTAAAATTCTTCTTGTTTTTCATTTGGTGCATAAATTGCTACTAAAAGTATTTTCAAATTATTATCCATTATTTCCACCATCAAGATTCTTCCTTCTACTGCTCTTTTATTTTGTTGAGCCAATGAGGCATATAAGTCACCAATTCTTGGGTACTTCAGCTTTTGAATATGTTGTTGTTTACTGTGGACCTCTTGCAGGCAGACTATATCTAATTTTAATTTTACTAATTTCCTTTTAATGGGTGAATTTAATCCATTTATATTAATTGAAGTCAATTTCTTTTCTTTCATTGTTTATATAGGATTTATTGCTCTCATTGATCTTTGCTCTCTAGGTTCTCTAGGCTCCTCTGTTCCACCAACTGCTCCTTCTTCTTGTAATATTTCATCTCTTTTTTCTTTATCTCTTAACTCCACCATCTCCCTTTGAGATTTATCTGTCTCCTCCTCCCATCTTCTCTCCTCTTCTTCCCTCTAAATAATTCATCATAGAATAGTTCTGCCTTCTCTATTGAATCTAGTCTATGTCATTGTTCTCACCAAATAAAGGTTAAGCCTTCTGGAACCAGCCATCTGTAGTTCACTTATTTTTTAATTACTATTTTCATCAAGAATTGATATTCTCAACTCTCTCACTTTCCTTGGTACTTGTTTCAGGACTAATATCTCTTTTCCTTTATATCTCTGGGTCACCTCTGGCTCTCTGCAATATTTGCATTTTAATTGCTTTCTTGGTGAACCTCACATGTACTTCTCTTGGTAATTTATTTCTCATAGAGTATCTTGTAAATACTCGGAATACTTCATCTTTACCAGTGGTTCTCAAAGTGGGTGGTACCATCCCCTGGGGGAGGTGGGATGCCGTAGAGGGGCGTTAAAAGTCAAGGGGGCTGGCAGGGGGCACTAAGAGGTGGCAGGGAGCACTGGAGGAGGGCCCATTACAGAGCGCAATTCAGGGGTGGGATTCTACCAGTTCGCAAGAACCGATTATTACTGTTCCTAGTAGTTTGAAGAACCAGTAAAACGGGCCCCTAACTGGCCCTGCCCCTCTCCGCCCATGCCTCCGTTCCCTGCCATCAGTCCTTATTGCGCATACACAACAATCGCTGACAGCTTTCTCTCCCCGCCTGCCCCACCTAGTCACTCCTTATGTAGTGCATGTGCGCTCGTTTTCCCCATTTTCCTGCCTGCTGCCATCACTTCCAGCATCAGCCAGGCAGCCAGGCAGCCATCACTGCCTGTCTTCCACCATCTGATCTCCCTAGGTAAGTGACACTCTGCAGGCCTTGATCGCCTACATACTGCTGCTGCCGCCAACCCCAGTTGAGTCCCAACTCCTGGGCCAGCCTAGGCTGCCACCGCCACCACCCTCACCTTGCTGCCACCACCGCCACAAGCCCCAGTTGAGTCCTGACTCCTGGGCCGGCCTAGACCACCACGGCCATTCTGCTGCGGCCCTCATCCTAGCAAGCTTCCCCCACACCCCACTTGCCTAGCTTGCTTAGCTGCCAGCGCCAAGGCTCCATGCGGCCCTCGTGGCCTAGCAAGCTTCCCACCCCACCCCACTTGACTAACTTGCTTAGCCGACAGAGCCGAGGCTCCATGGGGCATTCACAGCCTAGCAAGCTTCCTCCCCAACCCATTTACCTGGCTTGCTGGTAGCCGTGAGGAAGGCTGGTCACTGCTTGGGTCCCGCCTGGATCCTCAGCTGCTGCTGAGCGGAGCGGTGCAGCAGTCAAAGGGGTGAACCTGCAGGGCCAGCACCTCGAACGCAGCGATGGCGGCACATTGGGAAAGTAGAGCAAAGCTAGAGTGGCTTTCCTCTACTTTTCAAATGCGCCACCACTGTCACGTTCGAGGCACGGCCCTGCAGGCTCACCCCATTGAGCCCACTGCACTGGAGGGACCTGCCCAAGCAAGTCCGAGCAGAGCAGTACACCAAGTCAGTGGGGTGATCCTGAGAGAGTGAAAGATAGAGAGAGAAAAGAGAGAGAGACAGGAAGAGAGAAGGAAGAAAAGAAAGAGAAAAGGGAAAGAAAGAAAAAGAGACAGACAAAGAAAGAGGGGGGATGGGGGGAAGGAGGGAGGGAGAGAGTGTGAGAGAGAGAGACCTGATGCATCAGATTGAAATGTGGCCTAGTTTAGAGGCCCTTTTTGCACATTGAAGCATCTTTGCCAGCATCTTGCCAGCACATTGAAACATCTTTGGCTTCTATTAAAGGTTTTGTGGACGAAACATGGTCAAACCTATCAGGAAGCTGTCACATTTTGTTGAGGCTTTAAACAGGATCAATTGGACTAGACCTCCACCCTGAAAAATTACTTTTCCCCAATGTATTACAGTGCCAATTCAGAAGTAGGCAAAACAAAAATGTACTGGTAAATTACAAGGAGAACACAAACACACACTCCCTTCTATCCATGCTGGAGCAGGTGATTGGATTAGAATAGATTTCTCATTATCTTTCTCCTCCCTCCCTCCCTCCTTCCTTCTTTATTTCTTTTTTTTTCTGTCCCTTCCTTCCATCCCCCCCTCTTTCTTTGTCTATCCTGTTTTCTTTCTGTCCCTTTTCTCTTTCTTTTCTTCCTTCTCTCTCTCTCTCTCTCTTTCTTTTCTTCCTTCTCTCTTTCTCTCTCTCTTTCTTTTCTCTCTCTCTCTTTCCCTCTCTCAGGCTCACCCCATAGACTTGGTGCACCGCTCCGCTTGGACTTTTTTGGGCAGGTCCCTCCAGTGCAGTGGGCTCACTGGGGCGGACCTGCGGGGCCGGCACCTAGAACGCGGCAGTGGCAGCGCGTTTGAAAAGTAGAGCAAAGCCAGACATCAGTAATTTTTGCTGCAAAGAATAACTAAAGCTTCCTAGGCTGTGCATAAGAAGGGACACACATGTCAATGCAATTCAGCAACATAATATAAAGAAATACAAATAAAACAAATCAACAAGAATCAGCAAAGCATCTCTGATTAGATTCTATTCACTACTAGAATGTAATCAGAGATGCTTTGCCAATTCTAGTCCAATGACCTGCTCCAACAGGGTTAGAAGGGAGTGTGTGTCTGTGTGCGTGTGTGTGTGTGTGTGTGTGTGCATGGCTGTCAAAACTCCAAAAACAGGTGAAGTAGATCTGAGGAGGTCAGTCATAAATATTAGAACACTTGCTAATAATCCAACAGCAAAACCAAAGTCCAGCTGACAACAGAGTTCCCAGTTGCAGACCAAAATAAGTCATAAAACAAGTTACTTCCACCACACACTGTCCAAGGCCTAATATCTAATATCAAATTTATTTATTTATTTATTTTATTGGATTTGTCAATCGCTTACAAGATAATAGATATAAGTATAAACATGAGTAAGATTACAGGATATAGGTACGAATAAATGGGGACAATAGGTCAGGGACGGTAGGCACAATGGTGCACTTATGCACGCCCCTTCCAGATCTCTTAGGAATGCTATTCAGCATTCACACCAATCTTGACTCTTCAATCTCCAACTGCTAAAGTTCTTTTCCAAGAGGAACACCTGTAAAAACATTCATCCAGTGCTCTTCTCTTTATCTTAAAAAAAAACAACTGATGGGTAGTAGAAACATTCCCACCAGTTTCCATAAGAAATTTTTTTTAAGGCCTCTGGGTGGCAGTCTTGCATAAAACATTTAGTTATCACCACTGTTTAAAGTTATAGAAAGAGAAAAAAAAGTCCAAGCAGATTAAAATAAAAGGATTCTTTTTGGGAGAAAAGGAAAACTCATAAAAACACAAAAAGAATAATCGTAATTGTAAAGTCTCTCCTTAAAATCAAAATTAAAAGTTGTATTATTGTAGCAAAAGTTCAGTCCAGTTAGTTTAAGTTCCTTATTAAAAATCAGTAAAAATGACTTAAATAACACCAATTCTTCTGACTTCAGGTTTAATTTCACTACTTATTCTTCTTCTGTCTTCAATATTCTTAATTCTTCCCCTCTTAGGGTGCTCTCTCTTTAAAAAAAAATTAAGGGTCTCACCAAAGCCGACACACTTTCCGTTCTTCTCTTCCATTCCAGAGCTGTCCCAACCTTTCAGCAACTTTAATGGCCGCTTCCTTCTGCAGCCGGTTTGAAGAGCTTCACCTGGATCAACCAGGGATTTTGCAATATCCCTGGGATCAACAGGCTGCGCTCTTCTTGTTCACTGTCTCTACGGGATGGTTTTGATCCAAATGGACCCCCCGCTGCAGTGGTATCAGCGCTGGATCTGGAGCCCCAGAATCGCACATCGTTTCATCGCAACATCAGCTCTGCCACCTCAAATTTTCAGATACCTGTCTGCAGGTTTTCTGGAAAGAGCCTGAGTCCATCCTGCAGCCGGTATCTTGCAGAAGTATTCAGGGAAACCAGGGACTGAGTCAATTAGAACTGTCCCTCAAGGATCCAGATGAGAAAACCATGGGACTGTTGTACAAAGTGCTCAAGCATCCAGAATGTAACATAGAGACACTACAATAAGTGGCCATTTTCTCTCTCTTCATTTTCATGTGCTAACCATCTCCTGAATGTTTATCTTCTGGAAATATATCCAGGATGAGGCAATTCTAATTCTAATATATAACTTTCTGTTCTTTCAATGGTATATTTCCTATTTCTTTGAAAAGATCTAAATACTGAAACTCTTATGATTATCTTTCAGTTGGTGAAATAATGTATTATGCAGCAACAAGCTTGTTTTTTTCGTAACTTACCTCAAATTGATAACTTACAAAAATGTCCAAAATCTAGGATCCCTTTTTCCTGATGGAATAAAATTTGTTGAAGTTGTTCTTGTTTCACTCCTATTGGCTTCTGCTGTGTTGCTGCTGCAGTCACATGATCTTTGTTATGATATGTAATAAACCTTGAGTAATAAGGATATGCACATGGAAACATTTATGAGAATAGTTATGAATAATTATTCAGCCACACACAGATACACTGAATTGAGGTATAGTTTACTCTAAGAAATAGCACAGTCCAATAAACAGGTCCAGATCATATACATTTAACAGTCCAAATAATATCCAATTACAAAGTCTTCTTACCGGTTGCAATTCATGTACAGTAAACAAAGATATCAAAGTATGAGCACAGCATAAATTCAACAGATAACCTTAGATAGCAACAGAATGTCAGAGAGAGCAAACTATGATCTCTAGCTCCCTCTTATGGTACTTTGCAATATAATCAACCATATAGTATAAATCAATACAGTGCTTTTGTCTTAAAGCTACAAACATACATTGTTGGTTTATATATTGCCAACCCAACTAATTGGTGTACAGATTCCTAACATTCTCCCCTTTGGGTTGGTCAATATATAATACATTACATCTTTAAACCATAATTCTCACAACACTCTTTATGCTTAATTAAACCTTGAGCTTTCGTGAAATGATCTGCAATATTATGTTCAGTTGTGCAGTATTCTAACTGAATTAATTTATTTTGAACACACTGTCTAACATTCAAATATCTCAAATCAGTATGTTTAGACCTTTTTTTAACAGCTAAATTAGTAGCCATACTAATTGCAGATTGATTGTCTTCGTAAACAATAAACGGATCATGTACAGTAATTCCAATATCCTTCAACACTTGTTTATAATACATCAATTGTGTACACATTAATGATAAACATGAAAATTCCGCTTCCATAGTGGATGAACTAATATGTTGTTGCCTAATAGACTTCCATCCTATTAAAGCACTACCCAACATTATCACTATACCTGATGTTGACTTACGAGTCATTATATCAGTAGCAAAACTTGCATCATCATATGCAGTTAACACTAATTCATTACTTGGTTCTAAATATAATGAGTAATGGATTGTGTGTTTTAAAAACCTAAGTATTCGCTTAGCTGCTTGCCAATGCCTTTCATTTGGTTCAGCGTCATACCTAGCCAATTGGTTTACACTGTAAAATATATCTGGTCTAGACCAATTACCCAGATATGATAGACTACCGATTAAGGATTGATATATTTCCTTATCAAACATAGGACTTTTAATATCACTATGTGTAAATTCCTTATTCATTGGTGTCTTAGCAGATTTACAATGCTCCATGTTATAGCATTTTAATAATTGTTGAATCTTGTTGGCTTGCGAAATTTTAAAACCTTTATTCGTTTTCACTATATCAAGACCCAAATAATGCTTAATTTTCCCTAAATTTCTAATCCTGAATTTTTTCTGTAATCTATAAACAATATCATTTGCTTCTTGTTCAGTTTTAGTTATAATCGCTATGTCATCCATAAATAACAGTAATAGAGAAATCAAACCATCTTTTTCTCTTTGGAACAAACAAGGATCAGCTATAACAGCTTCAAAACCTATTGAAACTAATTCCTTTACAATACATTTATTCCATTCATAACCGGATTGCTTTAGACCATAAAGACTTTTCTTTAATTTCCAATAATCAGTTTTTCCATCATCCTTTAAACCTAATGGTTTTTTAATATAGATGGTATGTTGTATATGCAGTTTCAACATCTGCATGGTTTATTTTACATTTATTCTTAGCTGCCCAAACTAATGCTGCTCTCAATGTATTTGCTCTCAGACTAGGTGCAAACACTTCATCATAGTCCTTATCTGACTGAGTAAATTCTTGAGCAACTAATCTTGCTTTATGGGAAATAGTCCTGTCCACACCAGTCTTTATCTTATACACCCATTTGCAGCCTATTGCATGCTCACCTAGTGGTTTCTTTACATCCTCATACACCTCTAAATCCTTTAATGATTCTAACTCCCTATTCATAGCTTCCTGCCAAGCTACCTGATCCTTTGTAGGATACAGTTTTATTTCATTGAAGTTAGAAGGTTCTGTGTTTACCTGACATACAATGCTTGCTTGAAATCTGTCAGGTGGACATCTCTCCCTAGTTGACCTCCTGGGCAACATAGTACATGTCGTTGGCATGTCCTCTTCCTTTACCTCCCCTATCAAATCCTCATCTTCTACAGTCATAGAGGGTTTATCTATTGATGATTCCTCCATTGAGGATTCCTCCACTATCTTATCATCAATATTATTATCATCAGGATTATCGGTAAACAATGGAGTCTCAACAGTAACACTATCCTGTACCTTATTATATTCCTGTTCAAGCTTTCTCCAGCCAACATGGTCCAGAAATTTAGCACTTGCACTACAATATAAAATCTAAATGATCTATGATTAGCTTCATAACCTACAAAATATAATTGTCTCGCTCTATGTTGTCCCTTTCACCTTACTTGTGTGGGAATATGAACCCATGCTGGGGTTCCAAATGTATGTAAATAACTGAGATCTAGCTTTTTTCCATTCCAATGAGTAAATGGTAATTCACCAGTTGTAGAATTCACTACGTTATTCAAAACATTGTTAGCACACATTGTTGCTGCACCCCAAAGTTTCTCTGGTAAACCAGAATCTGAAATCATAGTCCTAGCCCTAGCCTGTAATGTTTGTCCTCTACGTTCAATATATGAGTTATGTTGTTGTCTATTAGGAGCAGAACACTTATGTTCAATACCAGCTTTCTGTAACATGGTTTCCAATTTTTTATTGGTAAATTCAGTACCATTATCTGTAACTAAGCTAATAACTTTCTGTTTCTTTTTCCTTTGAGCAAATTTTAGCCAGTTTACAAAATGCTGGTATGTTTCTGTCTTAGTTTTCATTAAATAACAGAAACCATATCTGGAAAAATGATCAATTATACTAAATATGTAACAGGTTCCACCTAAACTAGGTTTATTAGGTTCAATAATATCAGCAAAAACAACCTCAAATGGTTCACTGGTTTTGAATCCATTTACCCTATTTGCAGGGGTTACCTTGCTTTTTTCTTGATTGCAAACATTGCAATTTAAAAAGTTTGTACAAGGTTTTAATTTTATACCATTAGACAGCTCACAGGTTTCTTTAGCATTTTGAAATTTATATGTCCCATACATCTATGGAGCAGATGAATACGTTCATCATGAGGCTTTTTATTCTCATAAACTGAGTTAGCCTTGATTATTGCTTTATCGTGTATAATAAACAAAGCATTATCCAATCTTGCAGTAATGCTTTTACCCTGTTTTTCAATTAAACATTTATCTCCCTGAAAGGTTACAACAAATCCTGGTTTTACCATTGCTCTTACAGATAGCAAGTTAAATATAATTGTAGGTACATATAACATAGGTAAATGTTCATTAATTCATGAACAATATGCAGTACCTTCTCCAGATGCTCTCAATTTCCATCCATTAGCTAATGATACATGCTGTTTACTCTTTGTCATGTTATCAAACCTCACTTTACTTTTAGTTATACACTGCGATGCTCCACTGCCAACTACCCATATATCATGGTTTACAGTTGTAGTTGTATTTGATATGGCTAAACTAACATCTTTATAAGCTCTCTGTATATTAATAGCATTCTGTTTCTTACCCTTTTTACAATATCTGGCTATATGACCTTTAGCCCCACAAGAAAAACATTTCCTAACAATATAGGCAGTCGAAGACAGTTTTTCTTCCTGTGGTTGTTTTTCTCTCAGTTTGATTTCTATCTTGCCTTCTTCTTGACTTTTCTAACAGTCTTCCAGTTATGCCAGTCAATGTTAGTTCATTTCTGTTTAAAACTTCCAGTGAAGACACATAATCATCTTAAGTTTCATCCAAAGAAGAAAGAATGATGTAAACTTGATGCAACTCAGAGAAAATCAGTTCTTTTTCTTGTAGCTCCTGTAAAGTCCTTTTCATAAACTCCAAATGAGCTAACATATCACCACCTTTTACAAGACGGGCTCTAAACAGTTTACGTGTAAGGTGTATGTGTGCACCCACACTATCTCGAACATAAATCAAAATGTCCCAACATCTAGCAGTAGATTCTTCACCACGAATATGGACTAGCTGCTGATCACTCAGTGTCAGTCCAATTATACTAAGAGCCTTTTCACTATCCCAGTTAAAGTCAGCTGTTTTCTTTTTACCTTCATCATTCAATGGGTCCCAAGTTGTTACATCCAGTGGACTATTAACTACAGTCCATAATCCATCTTTACGCAGAAGTAGGCTGCACTTTATAGACCAGGAAACATAGTTTGATCCATCTAACCGGGTTATCTGGGATATACTGGTTAACTGTTTTTGTGCCATTGGTAGTGTAACAATACACTGCAATCAGCTGTCTGAATATGAAACTGTATATTCACACTGATCCTCAATATCTTTCTGGGCCCATAACCAATGTTAATATATATATATATATATATATATATATATATATATAATATCCCTTGAGTAACAAGAATATGCACGTGGAAATGTTTATAAGAGTAGTTATGAATAATTATTCAGCCACACACAGATACACTGAATTGAGATAGATAGATATATATATGATATTCAGCTTTGTTCAGGTATTTTCCCACGTCATTGTAATGATCACAAATTCTGGTAAGACGGAGTGGCTCTGGGTAGGCAGTTCTTAGAGAGGGTAGCATTGCCATGGAGAGACCTCATGATGTGTGGATTTTCTTGGACTCCCAATTCCTGCTGAAGGAACAGGTGGCAGCCATGGCTAGGAGGGCTTTTGCTCAACTTCAGGTTGTACACTAGTTATACCCCTTCCTGTATTGAGAAGGTCTCCTTTCAGTCATTCTAGGAACTGCCAAAACTGCCCATGTTGCTGCATTCTGGACTAGTTAAAGCTTCTGGACACTCTTCAAGGGTAGCTCCATATGGAGTGCATTGCAGTAGTCTGTCTGAGAGATGACCAGGGCATGAATGACTGAAAGGAAACAGAACCAAAATTATAGACATCAATAAAATAAAATAGCACCTGAGAACCCTCATATCCTCTCCCAAGCTATATAACCATAAGAAAGGATCACCCATGCAGTAGGGCACCAGGATGGCAAAATCAAAATTTTAATGCCTTATAAAAGGTCAGCAGAATTGCGGTAAGCCTGATCTTGAAAGTGATGGTATTCTAGAGTAAGTGTGCTACGTATCTTAGAGGGTTTTTTTTAACTATAGAGGATTTTCTTGTCTCTTCCTTCTCTCTCTCTTTCTCTCTCTCTTTCTCTTTCTCTCCCTCTCTTTCACTCTCTCTATCCCTTCCCTTCATCCTTCCCTCTCTCCTCATAAGCTAGGGGACCCACCTGAAACACACACACACAGACTCTCTTCCAACAAAGTAGTCACCCGGCAGCGTCACTCGTGATGAGTCTCCCAGAGTCCCGGGGACCAGGCATGATTGTCTGTTCATGCCCGGTCCCACGTTGCCCGGAAAAGCTGGCAGGCAGAGCTTCTGGGTCCAACAAAGAGACCGCGGGCGGGACCTCCACCCCTCCCTCTTTTGGGGAAAGGGCTGGGAACTTCAAGCTAGGCTGCAGTCTCGCAGGAGCTGCAGGAAATGTGAGCTGCAAGAAAGGTGAACCAGCCCACCCCGACTGACTCACCTTTCCCTCTGCCACCAGCTGCCAGAGGAAGATAAGTTTGTAGGCAATCAGGAAAGCCCACACCGCAGTGGTTTGGGCTTTCCCGATTGCCTACAAACTTATCTTCATCCCTTGGTTGGTGGCAGAGAAAAAGGTGAGCCATTCAGGACAGACCCATTGCTAATTGGGTCCCCACCAGCCCGCATCTTGTCAGCTGCTGGGGCTCTTGGGCCAGGGCTGCTGAGGGAGAGTGTGGGAGGCAACCAGGAAGCATGAGGCTTATGCCGCCTGCATTGCCCCTATGCCAGCTACCCCTCCGAGCGTTTTAGTTGAGTGTGGGCCACCGCTATGCAAACTCCATGGATGGAACATCTACTCTCACGAGGCTTGACTCACGTCATTCTAAAGCGGCGGCCCGCATTCAGCCAAACCACGCAGGCTGGTGGGTGGCAGAGGAAAGGGACAGCAGGCAAGAGGCAAGGCAGGAGGCATAGCATCATGCTCCCTGGTCACCTCCCCATCCCTGCCCCTAGCAGGCAAGCCCCAGTAGCTGCTGAGAATCTAGGTGGGACCCAAGTGGCAACGGGTATTCTGACCCACACCCTTTTCTGACAAATGAAACACAATCCAAAGGGAACAGAAACCTTGTAATGCTTTTACAAAATAATTAGCTGCAATAAGCACAAGCCTTGCCAAACTGTGCGTGGCTTGCCAATAAATAACAGAGAAGAAATAATTTGCAATACAAAAATGTTCAAATACAAACTCAGGATACTGGAACGTCCACGAGGCTGGAGTTTCAAAACGTCTTTGCCTTCTGCAAAAAACATTTGTTTCACAGCTGGCTTTTATCTTCTTGAAGGAGGGGCCACTACCTTGCAGTCTTACTCCGAAGTTGCCCATGCTGTTGTAGCTGCTCTTTCCTGCGAGCAATCTTCTGTGCATGCGCACTTGGCATAGGCTCCTCGGGAACCTCCACATCACTGATGCCAGCCCACACAATCTCTGAAGGCAGCAGTCCACTCCCCAATGGTCCTGGCCCCTCATCTGAGTCCTCGTTCTCCTTAGCTGTCCAGACCTTCTTCCGGCTAACCACAACATTGAATCAGCCCTGGCTCACCTTTCTCTTGGCCATCAGCAAGCCAGGCAAGTGGGTGGGGGGGAAGCTGAATTGCGCCCTGCGAGGGGCCCACCTCCAGCACTCCTCTGCCACCCCCTGTTGCCTCTTAGCACCCCCCCTAAGTCATCCCATCGCCCTCCATGTGGTGGTACCGCCAACTTTGAGAACCACTGCACTAGAGTAAGTGACTATTTACTTTCAGTTTGATCTGCACACGTGTCTTTTGACTGTTAATATTTTAGAAATATATCCAGAGAAAGACAGTTCAGTTTCCATATATAATCACATTCCCTTCAATCTCTGTAAGTATACATTCCAGGCTTGTTTTTCAAAAGGTAATTGCAATATTCCTCACTCTTTTGTGCAGGCTTTCTGGAGAGATCCTGAGTGAATCAAGCAGCAGACATCTTGCAGAAGTCCTCAGGAAAAACCAGAGATTGAGAGAGTTAGATCTGTCCTTCAAAAGTCCTGATGAGAAAACAATGGAACTACTGTGCAATGGGCTCAGTAATCCAGAATGTACAATCAAGGAGCTACGGTGAGAGTTGCATTTACCTCTCAGTTTGATCTGCAAAGCCATCCTGTGAAGTTTAATATTTTGGAAATACATTCAGAGAGAGGCAGTTCAGTTTCCACATATAATCACATTCTCTTTGAGATTGTGAGAGTTAGACCTGTCCCTCAAGAACCCAGATGACAAACCATTGGAAATGCTGTGTGATGGGCTCAAACAACCAGAATGTACAATTGAGACTGTAGAGTAAGTGTGTCAGATCTGATATCATGCCACTTCATCCCTACTTCGCTTTGATGCCATTCTGCCATTAAGAAGGGGGAGGGGTAATATAGGGAGGGGACATGACAGGAACCAGAAGTGCCAACCAGATCTGTCTTTGTTTATGCTATCACCATATGCTTTAGTAAAAGTATATCTTTCACTACAAATGTACTTGAGGGTGTTTCTTTCCTAAATGCCAAAGCTGGGAGAAATGGTCTGACATTAAGGCAGTCTGCAATAATGATCCACCCAGAGACTCGCTTCTACCTTGGGGAGCATGTATGGAACATCCATCCTTAAGAGTGAGCAGGAGGAAATGGAACCCTGGGAAGAAACCACTTTCAAACCAAGGAGCAATGGAACTAGAGGAAGAAGCAGAGACCCTGGAGGAGCAACAAAGACCTGGTGGTTCATAGGGATTGGAAAGATATAGGAGTGGGAAGAGAGACCCTCCAGGGTAATCTTTGCCCAGGAAAGCCACAGCAGCCATCACAAAACACTGATCACTGAGGAGGATTGTGGGGCAATGGAAGGTAAACCTGACCCACACAAGATCATATTCAAGGCAGGTGATTGACTTCCTAAGGGATGTCTTTGACAACCTCAAAGCCCAAGATAGCCAGGAGTGGCCAGCACCATTGCCAGCAGCACCACCCAATGTGGCGAATGCACCAGCCCTCACCTTGACACCTCCAGTACAGAATGCAGAATGGCCCCACCAGTCCAGCCACCACCTCCTGCATGGTCTGCCCCTCCATAATCACTAATGCTGGAGGTGAAATTCAACAGCTACCTAAAGCAACTGGAGTTTCTCCTCAGCTAAGTGTGGAATTGCATGCAGGAGTATGGAACCGAGTTGCTGAATGACCCAGGCAGGATGCGACATATTACCATTACTCTAGAAGGGCAGGACACCAGATGGTAGCCCTTCACGATGATGTGGCAGAGCTACAGAGCTTTGACAGGTCCAGGGCTTGTCATTTGAAGTGATTTGAAGACCCCCTCAGGGCCTTTAGACCCCTGATCAAAAAGCTAGAACCAAAATCAAAACTATCAAGCAGGACAAGCAGCCCATGGTCACCTTCATACAAGAATTCTGGAGCTTAGCCTGTAGGCTAACAGACTGGCCCCAAGATTTGATGACTGAGTGCTTTCAAGATGACCTGAACAACAAGGCCTTCCGTATCTCTACCTTCATGTCCAGAGGTGTGCCACACATCCTCCAGGGATGGTACACCCTAGCTGGTGAAGTGGAGATTGACCTGATCAAATCCCATTGGTGCACCATCCGAGAGCAGCGATGGTCCTTCACAACAGAAGCCTCCATTGCAGACTCACCATTGCTTTCACCACAGCAAGGAAGGTCATCGAGCTGCAGACTGCCACGCACCCCAGGCAGCTTCCAAACCCACACAATGACGGGGTAAAGGTCCAGTAAGACCATGAGAAATGGCATACAAGGGAGTGGAGGTTGTTGAGTTTACCCCATCACTGGGCAATGGTGAGGGAACCCCAACCCGAAGATGAGAGTGACAGCAGAACAGCTGAAAACCCATTGTTAAATCGCCCCATGATACCAGTGACAATACCAGTACAATTAGAGGTGCTTTCGTCATGGAGCAGGGATCCCGTAATTGCCAAGTATGGCTTGGGCTACAGTAAGTGACTCTTTTTTAAATTCATTTTGATATTCACAACCACTTCTTGTGAAGGTTAATATTCTGTAAATACATCCAGGAGAGGCAGTTCAGTTGCTTTACATAATCACATTCACTTCAATTCTTATAAGAATACATTCCTGTTTGTTTTTCACAAAATAATTGTAATTTTTCTTGCTATTCTCCACAGGCTTTCTAGAGAGATACTGACCGAATCCTCCAGCAGGCATCTTGCAGAAGTTTTCAGAAAAAACCAGAGATTGAATATATTAGGCTTGTCCCTCGAGAATCCAGATGACAAAACAATGGAAGTGCTATGTGAGGGTCTGAAACATCCAGAATGTGCAATAGAAATTCTGCAGTAAGTGACTCTTTTTTAAATTCAGTTTGACTGTTATTTGTCTGGAAATATATCCCGGGTGACGCAGTTTAGTTAGCTTATAAAGTATAATCACATTCGCTTCAATTCTTATAAGAATACATTCCTGTTTGTTGTTCAAGAAATAATTGTAATCCATTGGATTTGTTTCTGCAGGCTTGATGAAAAGATCCTGAGTGAATCCTGCAGCAGGCATCTTTCAGAAGTCCTCAGGAAAAACCAGAGATTGAATGTATTATACTTGTTCCTCAAGAACCCAGATGACAAAGCAATGGAAGTACTATGTGAGGGTCTGAAACATCCAGAATGTGCAATAGAAAGGCTTCAGTAAGTGACTCTTTTTTCATTCAGTTTGATCTTCACAACCCTTTTTTGTGATGGTTAATATTCTATGAATATATCCAGGAGATGCAGTTCAGTTGCCCTACATAATCACATTCCTTTCAATTGCTATAAGAATACATTCCTGTTAGTTTTTCACAAAATAATTGTAATTTTTCTTGCTATTCTCCACAGGATTTTTGGAGAGATACTGACGGAATCCTGCAGCAGGCATCTTGCAGAAGTCCTCAGGAAAAAACAGAGATTGAATGTATTATACTTGTTCCTCAAGAACCCAGATGACAAAGCAATGGAAGTGCTATGTGAGGGTCTGAAACATCCAGAATGTGCAGTAGAAACGCTTAAGTAAGTGACTGTTTTTTCATTCAGTTTGATCTTCACAACCCCTTTTTGTGATGATTAATATTCTGTAAATATATCCAGAAGAGGCAGTTCAGTTGCCTTACATAATCACATTCCTTTTAATTGCTATTTCCATCCATTAGCTAAGGATACATGCTGTTTACTCTTTGTCATGTTAACAAATCTCTCTTTACTTTTAGTTATACACTGCGATGCTCCACTGTCAACTACCCATATATCATGATTTACAGTTGTAGTTGTACTTGATATGTCTAAACCAGTGGTTTCCAACGTGAGCGTACCACCCCTGGGGGTGGTAGGATGCCTCAGGTGGTGCTAAGAGGCAAGGGGGCTGGTAGGGGGCGCCAAGAGGTGGCAGGCGGCACTGGAGGAGTCCAGCTGCACCGGAAAAAAAACACAGTGGCTGGAGATTTTTCGCAGGCACAGGGGATCAGCACAGCACTGCAGGCGGGTTTCACCCTTCCCATCCCGGAAGCGCTGCCTACACTGAGCCGTGACAGGTCCCCAAATGGGCCGGGTCAAGGCAGCTGCGAGGTAGGTCTCCCCAAGGAAGCTAGGTAAAACCGCATGCGCTGCCTCGTAGTTGTGTTGCAGGAATTACGTAGGGCAGGCCTTTTGGCATGTTGAGCGTTCTTGGTGGAGTTGAGTGTCGGGAGGTTTTGCTTGGTGGGCCAAGCCCTCGAAGTTTGTGTGAAGTGATATCGGGGATTATCGGAGGTAGGACGGGCTCTGCTCAGAAGCGGCTGCTGAAGGGGGGGCACTAAGAGGCAGCAGGGGGGTGTTCGAGGCACCAGCACCGCAGGCTCATCCTATTTACTGTTACACCAGAGCGGGGCAAGGGGCTCAATGGTGTTGAATGCAGCGGCAGCAGCACATTAGGAAAATCACTCTGGCTTTGCTCTACTTTCCCAAAGTGCCGCCACTGTCGCATTCTGTCTGTCTGTCTATCCATCCAAAAGGTCTGTCTGTCTGTCTGCCTGCCTGCCTGCCTACTTACCTACCTACCTACCTGCCTGCCTGTCTTTCTGTCTACCTACCTACCTATCTACCTACCAATATAGATCTATCTGCCTACCTACCTACCTACCTATCTATACATACATCCAAAAGGTCTCTGTCTGTCTGTCTTCCTGTCTGCCTACCTACCTATCTATCTACCAATATATATATACCTACCTACCTTCCTTCCTACTAATCTACCAATATATCTATCTACCTACCTATCTATCCAACCATCCATCCATCCAAAAGGTCTGCCTGCCTACCTACCTACCTACCTACCTACCTACCTACCTACCTAACTCTCTCTCTCTCTCTATCTATCCATCCATCAATGTTCAAAGCGTTTGTCCCGCAGGCACATTGGGAAAGTAGTGCAAAGCCAGTCTGGGAGGGAGGGAGGGAGAGAGAGAGAGAAACCTGATGCATCAGATTGAAATGAGGCCTAGTTTAGACTGAGGCCCTTTTCCATATTGAAACCTCTTTGGCTTCTATTAAAGGTTTTGTGGACGAAACATGGTCAAGACTATCAGGAAGCTCTCACATTTTGTTGAGGCTTTAAACAGGATCCATTGAACCAGATCTCCACCCTAAAAAATTACTTTTCCCCAATGTATTACAGTGCCAATTCAGAAGTAGGCAAAACAAAAATGTACTGGTAAATTACAAGGAGAACAAAAACACACACTCCCTTCTAACCCTGCTTGAGCAGGTGATTGGACTAGAATAGATATCTCATTATCCTTCTCCTCCCTCCCTCCTTCTTTATTTCTTTTTTTTTCTGTCCCTTCCTTCCACCCCCCTTTCTTTGTCCCTTTATCGTTCTTTCCCTTTTCTCTTTCTTTTCTTCCATCTCTCTTTCTCTCTCTCTCTCTTTCCCTCTCTCAGGCTCACCCCATTGACTTGGTGCACTGCTTCACTCAGACTTGCTTGGGCAGGTCCCTCTGGTGCAGCAGGCTCAGTGGGATGGACCTGCGGGGCCAGCAGCTAGAACGCGGCAGTGGCAGCATGTTTGAAAAGCAGAGCAAAGCCAGAGGTCAGTAATTTTTGCTGCAAAGAATCACAAAAGCTTCTGGGCTGTGCACAAGAAGGGACACACATGTCAATGCAATTCAGCGACATAAAATAAAGAAATACAAATAAAACAAATCAACAAGAATCAGCAAAGCATATTTGATTAGATTCTGTTCACTACTAGAATCTAATCAGAGATGCTTTGCCGATTGTAGTGTAATGACCTGCTCCAGCAGGGTTAGAAGGGAGCGTGTGTGTGTGTGTGTGTGTGTGTGTGTTTGTGTGTGTGTGTGTGTGTATGTGTGTTTGTGTGTGCATGGCTGTCAAAACTCCAAAAAGTGGTCAAGTAGCTCTGGGGAGGCCAGTCATAAATTAGAACACTTGCTGGAAAGGGCGGAGCTGGCATCACGATGATACGGCATGCGATCTTGGAGGTCTGAGATCGCTGCCGTTATCTTTGCTCCTGGATGGTCCAATCGGATCTAAACCATCCCGAAGAGATGGTAAATATAAAGAGCACATCCTGTCAATCCCAGGGATATTGCAAAATCCCTGGTAGATCTAGGAGAAGCTCTTTTTGCCAGTGGCAAAGAGGCAGCCATTAAAGCTGCTGAAGTTGGGACAGCTCCAAAACGAAAGAGAATGGAAAGAGAGAGTGTGCCGGTTTGGTGAGAACTTTTTCTTTATTTAAGATTTGAAAGGACACCCTAAGGAAAAGAAACAATCTGTAAAAGTTTTGACAGAAATGACTAAGTGGCAATTTTAAACAGGAATGTCAAAGTAATATTTTTTTTTCTCATTGCTGGATTTTCTACATATGATCTTATATATTTGAAACTGGACTGGTTTTTTCTCTTCTTTCATCTACTTTTTTTCCTCCTTTTTGACATTATAATATCCTAGGCTAGAGACTCCCTTTTAGTTATTTTTTAATTTTTTTTCTCTTTTTAATTCATTCTTATTATATTTTGCTTGGAAAAGGAGGGGGAAAGTGAAAGCAAAAGAAACTTTGTAACACTGCCAACTAGAGGCTTGGAAATATTCTACTTCTCTTTCTTGACCAGACAAAGCTGAGAAAGAACTGAGACTTCTTTTCAAGGACATTGCTATTTGATAAGATAGAGGGAAGAGCATGGGAGAGTATTATTGCAGGTGCTCTTCTGGGTCTCTATCAGCAGCTGGAGTCTGGTGTTGAAGCTTATAGGAAAGGAAAAGGTGATAAGTCTCCGGAGAAGAGAGTTATAACAAGTGTAGTGTGCTCTTTTTATTTTTTCTAAGCTGCGCTACCCCTCTACATCAGCTTACTTTTTGTAATAGCTATTCGGATTTTTGGCCCTTTGACACAATGCAAGAAAAGAGGAGTGGTTTTATACATTAAAGATGAAATTGATTTACACTGATGACGATGGAAGAATACTAATGGTGGAAATAATGGACAATAATACGAAAACACTCCTGATTGCAATCTATGCCCCGAATGACAATCAAGAAGAATTTTATAAAAAATTACATATGAAAATAATTGAACTGGACTGTGCTAATATAGTTATGATGGGAGGTTTTAATGGAATTGTAGACAACAAACTGGACTATATAGCACAGAAAACAATAAAGCAAAACAGAAAGACTCTCCCTAAATCTTTTTTTAAAATGGTAGATGAAATAAACTTAAAAGATATATTGAGAGAAAGAAATGCTAAAACTAAGCAATACACCTTCTACTCAAATAGACATTTATTATGGTCCAGAACAGGTATGATATGGATGTCAACAGAATTGTTAACTAATATTCAAGAAATAAATATTGAAACAAGTACTTAGGCAGATCACAATCCAATGACAATTAAATGGAAAGGACAAAGAAGAAGATCTAGATGGACGTTAAATAATACTATATTAAAGGAAAAAGACTTCACACAGTGGATGGAGAAAGAACTGGCTTTCTTCTTTAGAGAAAACCAAAAAGAAGATACATCAATACAGAATGTATGGGATACAATGAAGGCATATGCCAGAGGCTTGATGATAGACTATACAAGGAAAAGAAATACCATGAAAAGATTAGCCTCTAAGGCATTAGAGGATGAGTATAAAGGACTTGAAAAAGAGCTACAGAAAATGCCACAGAAAAAGGACATTAAGTTAAAAATGGATAGAATTAAACATAAAATGGGTCTAAATATAAAATGGATAAAGAAAAAAGAAGAACTAGCACAGAAAATTAGAGGTGCTAAACAGAACTACTTTGAAGATGCAAATAAACCAGGTAGATGGTTAGCATATAAATTGAGAAAGGAGAAAGAATCAAGGAAAATATTGCAATTAATAGATGACCAAGGCCAAGTTTGCTATGGTAGTAAAGAGAAGAAGGAACTCATACGAGACTATTATGGGAAACTATACACACAAGAGAATATTGATGAGGAAAGAGTTAAACAGTATTTACAGAATGCTAATTTACCCCAGATACCTAAAGAGATTGAAACAATGTTAGAAAGCAATATAACGATGATGGAGCTAACTGAAGCACTCAAGAAGCAAAATAATGGAAAGGCACCAGGCCCAGATGGACTTCCGGCAGAATTTTATAAAACATTACAAGAATCGTTGAACTTTCCATTGCTAGAAGTTATGAATGAAGTTATGTTAAAGAAGAAGATACTTAAATCATGGCCAGAAGCTTATATTACACTTGTCCCAAAAGAGGAGGCCGATCCATTACAAAACAAGAACTATAGACCTATTTCTTTACTAAATGCAGATTATAAAATTTTTGCTTCAATATTGGCAGAAAGACTTAAAAAATACTTAAACAATTTTATCCATCCTGATCAAAATGGATTTCTGCCAAAGAGACAAATTAAAGACAATATGAGAGTAATCTTGGACACTTTGGAATACTACGAGGCACACCCTGAAAAACAAATGGCTTTGATATTTCTAGATGCACAGAAGGCATTTGATAATGTGAATTGGCGATTCATGTTATCACAGCTGGAACAGATGGGCTTTGCTAAAAAATTTATTCAAGCAATAGAAGCTATATATCATAAGCAAATGGCAAAGGTAATGATAGAGGGAGAACTGACAGACTCTATTGATATAAGAAAAGGAACAAGACAAGGGTGCCCACTATCACCTCTGTTGTTTGTGTTAACCTTGGAAGTGCTAAACAGAAATATTAGAGAAGAAAAAAATATAAAAGGGATGAAAATTAAAAAGGAAGCATTTAAGTTGCAAGCATTTGCAGATGATCTGGTTTTCATTTTAGAAGACCCACTAGAAACAGCATCAAAATTGATAGAAAAGATAGAGACATATGGAAAGGTGGCTGGTTTGAAAATAAATAAAGATAAGACAAAGATCTTGACAAAGAATATGCTATCAAGACAAAAGGAAGAACTGGCAGATCTATTGAAAATTCAGGTCACGAATAAGATCAAGTACTTGGGGATACATTTGACAGCAAGATGCAGTACACTAAAAGAGAATAATTATATTAAACTTAAGCAGCAGATAGCGCTAGATTTGGCGAAATGGAAAAATTTACAACTGTCATTAATAGGGAGAATATCAACAATCAAGATGAATATATTACCCAGAATTTTATATTTGTTCCAAACAATTCCAATTAGGCTTGGAAAAGATTACTTTGAAGATTTAAATAAAATTGTGTTGAAATATATATGGCAAGGTAAGAAAGAGAGAATAAAGTTAAAACTTTTGCAAGATGCTAGAATAAGAGGAGGATTTGGTTTGCCTAATCGGGAGTTGTATTACCAAGCTACAAATTTGATGTGGGTTAAGGAATGGATAACATTAAGAAATACTAGATTGTTGACTTTAGAAGGACATGATCTGTTGTTGGGGTGGCATGCTTTTCTATGGAATAAAGGAACTAAAACACAGGGGTATTTTAGAAGACATTATATACGGGAGTCTCTATGGTTAAACTGGGAGAAGACTAAAAGGCAATGTTATTTGAAAATTCCAGTCTGGCTATCGACTATTGAAGCATTTTCTTATCCTATAATATACAAAAAGGAACAAACAGTTAGATATCTGATATTAGCACAATTGAGAAAGTCCAGAAATATTTCACAAGAAGAGTTCTCCACTCCTCTACTCGTTGTAGAATACCTTATGCCACCAGACTTGAAATTCTAGAACTAGAAAACCTTGAATTACGCCGTCTTCGGTCTGATTTAAGCATGGTATATAAAATCATACATTGCAATGTCCTACCTGTCAATGAATACTTCAGCTTCAACCATAACAACACAAGAGCACACAATAGATACAAACTCAAAGTTAACCGCACCAAACTTGATTGCAGGAAATGCGACTTCAGCAATAGAGTGGTCAATGTCTGGAATACTCTACCCGACTCTGTAGTTTCTTCCCAAACCCCAAAAACTTTAACCTTAGACTGTCTACTATTGACCTCACCCTTTCCTAAGAGGTCTGTAGGGGCGTGCATAAGCGCACCAACGTGCCCACCGTCCCTGTCCTATTGTTTCTCTTATTCTTCTTTTATCTTTCTTATATGTACCCATTTCATGTATTCACAACTATGTATACACTTATACTTATTATCTTGTAAACAATTGGCAAATCAAATAAATAAATAAATAAATAAAAATATTGAATGAAAAGGGTGAACTTAAATCTGTGCAAAAATTAGAGCAACAAGGTATAAAGATGAATTGGTTTTCATATGCGCAAATACATTCAAGGTATGACAAAGATTCTAAAACAGAAGGTTTCTATGATAAACTGACTGACTTAGATAAGATTTTGACAGGTACTGATGAAAAGGTGATTTAAAAATTGTATGGATATTTATTAGAAATTAAACTAGAAGAAGAACAAGTTAAAGAAACTATGATTGCTTGGGGGAAGAATTTTGGATATGGGATTCATCTAGAGAAATGGCAAAAATTGTGATCTCAAAATTATAAAATGACAATGTCAACAGCATATAAAGAAAATTTGTATAAGATGTTTTACAGGTGGCATTTTCCCCCGACAAGAATAGCAAAAATGTTCAAGAACAAATCTGAAAAATGTTGGAAATGTCATCAGATACCTGGCTCATATTACCATATGTGGTGGACTTGTGCGGATGCCAAAAAATATTGGACTAAAATCCACACGTGGTTGGAAAAAATGACAAAAAAGCATATAGACTTGAAACCAGAGATATTTTTATTGGGAATTTTACCTGAAATATATAGTAAAGAATTGAAATACCTGATTGTAAATGTATTAACAGCGGTTAGAATTCTATTTGCCAAAAATTGGAAAAATGAGAAAATACCATCACAGGAGGAAATCATTAAGAAAATATTGGAATGTGCTAAAATGAGTAGATTGACATTTGAAATCAGAGAACAAGATGATAAACAATTTTATAAAATTTGGGATCTATTCTATCAATGGTTAGAGAATAAAATATAGTAATGAAATATGTAGATTCTTAGAAAATAATAAATATATAAAGATCTATTCTTTTCTTATTATGTCTACAAAATGATTCTAGGATAGATTTGAGATGATAATATGAACTGTCATAAAACAAATTAAGTAAAATATGATTATTTTATAAAACATGAATGAATAAAAGTATAGTCAAATGATTGATTAATAATGATATTAATGTATTTAATACTTGATTGAAAATACGAGAATATATACAGTGTAATTGCAATTGAAGACTACGAAATGGAAGCACAAAACAATTTGTAAACCAACCGGCACGCTGTATGTATATATATGTGGAAGATGGCTTGATGTTTTTATGTTTTGTTTGTCTATGTTTGTTTTAAAAACCAATAAAAATTTATAAAAAAAATAAAAAAAATTAGAACACTTGCTAAACAACCAGCCATTAAGTGAGGACCATTTGTATTTGGTTTGCCACTTACCTGGCCATGCCCACCCAGTCACATGACCACCAAACCACACCTACCCAGTCATGTGACCAGCAAGCCACGCCCAGCCATCAAGCCACACCAGCCACTCACGTGACCAGCAAGCCACGCCCTCAAATTAGGTCACGCCCACAGAAATTTGAATCCCACCCCGGGTGGGAGGCACCGAGGATGAGCTTGTAGCACCAAGGGGGTGGTGGACTGAAAAAGTTTGGGAACCACTGGTCTAAACTAACATCTTTATAAGCTCTCTGTATATTAATAGCATTCTGTTTCTTACCCTTTTTACAGTATCTGGCTATATGACCTTTAGCCCCACAAGAAAAACATTTCCTAACAATATAGGCAGTTGAAGACAGTTTTTCTTCCTGTGGTTGTTTTTCTCTCAGTTGATTTCTATCTTGCCTTCTTCTTGACTCCTCTAATAGTCTTCCAGTTATGCCAGTCAATGTTAGTTCATCTCTGTTTAAAACTTCCAGTGAAGGTACATAATCATCTTAAGTTTCATCCAAAGAAGAAAGAATGATGTAAACTTGATGCAACTCAGAGAAAATCAGCTCTTTTTCTTGTAGCTCCTGTAAAGTCCTTTTCATAAACTCCAAATAAGCTAACATATCGCCACCTTTTATAAAACGGGCTCTAAATAGTTTACGTGTAAGGTGTATGTGTGTACCTACACTATCTCAAATATAAATCCTCCTCAAAATGTCCCAACATCTAGCAGTAGATTCTTCACCACGAATATGGACTAGCTGCTGATCACTCAGTGTCAGTCCAATTATACTAAGAGCCTTTTCATTATCCCGGTTAAAGTCAGCTGTTTTCTTTTTATCTTCATCATTCAATGGATCCCAAGTTGTTACATCCAGTGGACTATTAACTACAGTCCATAATCCATCTTTACGCAGAAGTAGGCTGCACTTTATAGACCAGGAATCATAGTTTGATCCATCTAACCGGGTTATCTGGGATATACTGGTTGACTGTTTTTGTGCCATTGGTAATGTAACAATACACCGCAATCAGCTGTCTGAATATGAAACTGTATATTCACACTGATCCTCAATATCTTTCTGGGCCCATAACCAATGTTATGATATGTATATAATAACCCTTGAGTAACAAGAATATGCACGTGGAAATGTTTATAAGAGTAGTTATGAATAATTATTCAGCCACACACAGGTACACTGAATTGAGGTATAGTTTACTCTAAGAAATAGCACAGTCCAATAAACAGGTCCAGATCATATACATTTAACAGTCCAAATAATATCCAATTACAATGTCTTCTTACCGGTTGCAATTCATGTACAGTAAACAAAGATCTCAAAGTATGAGCACAGCATAAATTCAACAGATAACCTTAGATAGCAACAGAATGTCAGAGAGAGCAAGCTATGATCTCTAGCTCCCTTTTATGGTACTTTGCAATATAATCAACCAATTGGAATATAGTATGAATCAATACAGTGCTGTTAGGAATAACATAGGTTACCTAACGTAGTTTGGGTAAAATAATATATATAAACTATGATAGTGAGTTTAAGTGTGTGTCACTTTAACTGCAAAGCTTGTAATTTTGGGTGCGGCTGTAAATCGCCATAAGAGGGAGCAAGAGAACTTGATTGATTGCTGGTTTACTGGATTGCTTGCAGACGATGATGGATTGTTAACTGCGTGTTCTACTGCTGTTGCTGAAGGAAGAAAAGAGGTTTGACTTCTTCATATCTCTACTGCGAAAAGATATATTACTGGACTGATATTTGTAAGTTTACTGACCTCTTTTTCGACACTGGACTTTGCAACTGATTAATCCCCAGACGGACTGAACTAGTGTATGATATATGGACTGTTTGACTATGCTAAATACTATTACTGGAATAAACTATTTAACTAGCACAGTGTATCTGTTTTACTGAGTGTAAGCTACAAAAACGTTTGTCTCACATATTTGCCTGCCTGCCTGACTGCCGTGCAGGTTCTGCTAGGGTGTATATCCCTAACACTGGTTATGGGCCCAGGCTGCAAAGTCAGACTAACCAGGATATAACAGGCTTATATAAAGTGAGAGTTTGTGTAGTTACAAAATACTGTAAACAGACAGCTGTGTTTTATTAATTATAGTTTAATATCCAGAAAAAGATGGCACAAGTCAATTTACCAAGTTTGTCTCTAATATCCAAACTGGATGGAACAAACTATGTTTCATGGTCTATGAAATGCAGCCTACTTCTACGCAGAGAAGGTTTGTGGAGTATAATTCAAAACCCACCAGAGGTAGATGCTTGGGATCCGGAAGATGAGGATGATGCCCAGAAAATACAAGAATATAAACTGAAGAATGAGCAAGCTCTCTGTATAATAGGACTGACACTCTGTGACCAGCAGCTTGTCCATATTCGTGGAGAAGAAACAGCTGCGAAATGTTGGGAGAATTTAAAGAAGATTTATGTTCAAGAAAGTGTAGGAGCACATATAAATCTTACTCGGAAACTGTTCAGAATACATCTTCAAAAGAATGGAGACATGTTGACTCATTTAAACACTATGAAGATAATTTTTCAGGAACTGCATGAAAAAGAACTTATCTTTACAGAACTGCATCAGGTTTATATAATTTTGTGTTCGTTAGATGAGAGCTATGACGACTATGTAACTTCACTGGAAGTACTGCCAAAAGATAACCTCACATTAACTGACATTACTGGCAGATTAATTGAAGAAGCCAGGAGAAGGCTTGAAAGGGATCAATTCAGAAGGGGACAACCACAAGAAGATAAAGAATCTACGACAGCCTATACAATTAGAAAATGTTTTAATTGTAGAGGAAAAGGACATTTGGCTAGATTCTGCAAGAAAGGAAAACGCCACAATGCTAAAAGGCATCAAAATAATGAAAAATGTTTAGAGTTAGCCATGTATAGCAACGAAACTGTGAATAATAATTTATGGGTTGTAGATAGTGGAGTATCGCACTGCATAACGAAAGATAAGAAAAGATTTGTTAAGATGTCCACGAGTTCACAGCAGATATCGTTAGCTAATGGCTGGAAAATGAAAGCAAAAGGTGAAGGTATTGCACATTGTTCTTGCATAAAAGAAAATGTAAAAATGTTATATGTACCACAACTTAAGTTTAATTTGCTTTTGGTTAGAATTTTGGTTAAACTAGGTTATGTAGTTACCTTTAGGGAAGAAAACTGCATAATAGAAAAGGAAGGTAAAAAAGTGACTGCAACTTTAAAAGGTGAATTGTATGTGTTAAATGATAATCCATTAGAGGTAGCTAACACAGTGTATAATAACGTTAAACCTCATGATGAATGCATACATTTGTTACACAGACGTTTAGGGCATATAAATTTTAAAATGCTCAGGCAAACGGTTGAACTGTCTGAAGGTATAAAACTGAAGCCTTGCAGTAAGTATTTGCACTGCAATGCGTGTAGTCAAGAAAAAAGCAAGGTAATACCAGCAAATAGAATAAATGGATTTAAGACAAAGGAACCTCTAGAGGTCGTATTTGCTGATATTATAGGTCCTAAAAAACCAAGTGTGGGAGGTGCTCATTATATATTAAGTATAATGAATCATTATTCTAGATATGGTTTCTGTTATTTAATGAAGAGTAAAACGGAAACATATCAGAATTTCTTTAATTGGTTGAAGTTTGCAGAAAGAAAAACTAAAAGGAAACTAGTAACTCTTGTAACTGATAATGGTACCGAATTTATAAATAATAAATTTCAAAATAGACTGAAGATGGCAGGTGTTGAACATAAAAAGTCTGCACCATATAGGCCACAACATAATTCCTTTATAGAAAGATGAGGCCAAACAATACAGGCAATGGCTCGTACTATGTTGTCGGATTCAGGATTACCTGAAACTTTGTGGGGAGAAGCAATAATGTGTGGTAATCATATATTGAATAATGTTGTTAACTCAACAACAGGTGAATTACCATTCACACGGTGGCATGGTAGAAAACCTGACCTAAGCTACATGCACACATTTGGAGCACCAGCACGGGTGCATATTCCTACACAACTGAGACACAAGGGGCAGCATAGGGCTAAAAAGTTATTCTTTGTAGGCTATGAATCTAATCACAAATCATACAGATTCTGGGAAAAAGTTTAGAGTTTACTGTAGTGCTAGTGCACAATTCCTTGAACATGTAGGATGGGAAAAACTGGAACAAGATTCAAGTAAGGACGTAATCATAGAAACCTACAAAAGACCAAAATCACATATCAGTAATAAGAAGAGTACAATTAAAGAGGAAGTACAGGAAGAGCACATAGGACCAGAACAGGAAGAAATAGATGAACAGGAAGAAATAGATAACCAGGAACAGGTAGTACATGAAAGTCCACCTGTAAGCCCTGTAATACCTAGACAATCAACACGTGAAACCAGACCACCTGACAGGTACCAAGCAAGTGTAGTTTGCCAAGTTAGTAAAGTTCCAACTACTGTTGAAGAACTTAGAATGTATCCAGCAAAGGAACAAGAAAATTGGCAAAGAGCAATGGAGAAAGAATTAAATTCATTAAAACAAATGGAAGTATATGAAAATGTTAAATTACCTCCAGGTGAAAAGTCCATTGGCTGTAAATGGATATTTAAATTAAAAACAGGTAAAAATGGGACTGTTACCCATAAGGCTAGGTTGGTAGCTCAAGGATTTAATCAAACTGCATGTGATTATGATGAAGTATTTGCACCAAGTCTAAAAGCAACAACCTTGAGAGCAGCTTTAGTGTGGGCAGCTAAGAAGAACTATATTATAAATCACTTAGATGTAGAAACTGCCTATCTGCATGCACCATTGCAGCACACTATATACCTAAAGAAACCTGTAGGAATTAAGGATGATAAAACAAATAATGACTGTTGGAAGCTTAAAAAGAGTCTCTATGGATTAAAACAATCTGGTTACGAATGGAACCAATATATTGTTAAGGAGTTAAACAATATAGGGTTTAAAGCAGGTTTAGCTGATCCATGTGTATTTAAGAGAGAGAAAAATGGAACAGTGTCATTATTATTGTTGTTTACAGATGATATTGCCTTAATTACAAAAACTAATAATGAAGCTACTGAAATAATATCATTATTAGGTAAGAGGATAAAATTAAAGCAATTAGAAGAGATAAAACAGTATCTAGGATTGACAATAAATAAAACCAAAGGTGGCTATAAGATATCTCAAGAGGATAAGATTTATCAATTACTAAAAACATACAAGATGGAACTTTGTAAACCGGCTAAAACTCCAATGAGTCAGGAATTTGGCCACACGGATGCTCAAAGTCCAAAATTCAATAAGACTATTTATCAATCACTAATTGGTAGTTTATCGTACATTAGTAATTGGTCAAGGCCAGATATTGCCTATGGCGTTAATCAATTGGCACGATTCAATGCTGAACCCACTGAACAACACTGACAAGCAACAAAGTGTATCTTAAGATATCTTAAAAGGACAATGCACTATGCATTGTATTTGGAGCCAAAAGATGATCTGATTTTAAGTGCATATGCTGATGCAAGTTTTGCAACAGACATAAACACTAGGAAATCAACTTCAGGTATGGCTATACTATTAGGAAAAGCACTGATTGGTTGGAGGTCAATTAGACAGCAACATATAAGTATGTCCACAATGGAAGCAGAATTTTCATGTCTATCTTTATTATGTACTGATTTAATTCTGTATAAACAGTTGTTATTGGATATGGGAATAACTGTTAATGATTCCATTGTAGTCTATGAGGACAATCAAGCAGCCATACGGTTGGCTACAAATATTGCTGTAAAAACGAGATCTAAACATACAGATCTTAGATATCTGAATGTAAGACAATCTGTAAAAAATGGTTTGATAAGATTGGAATATTGCATGACTGAAGAAAATATTGCTGATCAGTTTACAAAAGCCCAAGGTTCAGTCAAACACAAAGCAAGTTGTGATGACTATGGTTTAAGGATGTAAATAGATATATATATTATTATATTACCCAAAAGGGGAGTATGTTAGGAATAACATAGGTTACCTAACGTAGTTTGGGTAAAATAATATATGTAAACTATGATAGTGAGTTTAAGTGTATGTCACTTTAACTGCAAAGCTTGTAATTTTGGGTGCGGCTGTAAATCGCCATAAGAGGGAGCAAGAGAACTTGATTGATTGCTGGCTTACTGGATTGCTTGCAGACGATGATGGATTGTTAACTGCGTGTTCTACTGCTGTTGCTGAAGGAAGAAAAGAGGTTTGACTTCTTCATATCTCTACTACGAAGAGATATATTACTGGACTGATATTTGTAAGTTTACTGACCTCTTTTTCGACACTGGACTTTGCAACTGATTAATCCCCGGACGGACTGAACTAGTGTATGATATATGGACTGTTTGACTATGCTAAATACTATTACTGGAATAAACTATTTAACTAGCACAGTGTATCTGTTTTACTGAGTGTAAGCTACAAAAACGTTTGTCTCACATATTTGCCTGCTTGCCTGACTGCCATGCAGGTTCTGCTAGGGTGTATATCCCTAACAAGTGCTTTTGTCTTAAAGCTACAAACATACATTGTTGGTTTATATATTGCCAACCCAACTAACTGGTGTACAGATTCCTAACAATCTTCATTTTGAATATTCCCTGATAGTTTTCAAGCCAATCTCATAATCCCTTCCTCCTTCCTGTCCCCTAATTCACTCATTGTGTGGCCCTTTAAAAAGCAACACTTTGAAGGTGCATGAAGAAAAGGACTGGATATTTTTATGTTTGTGTGCCCTTTCTCTGGCACACAAACATGCACTTGTATCTATATCCCATTTTTGTTCAGAAAGTCAGGGAAAATGAGTGCTACATCCTTCTGTATTTCTTCACATTCACATGTGAGGTAGATTGGACTGAAAGTCACCAAGTGAGCTGCCGTGATTGCAGATGGCTTAGGAACCGGATCTCTCTGTTATCAGTCAAATACATTAGCCACTGTACCTTTGTCTTTGGCCATCTTGTTTCATTTTTCAACTGCTTTCTACTCTGAAACTAAGTAGAGGCCAGCACATCTTCAGCCACCAGAGATTAGGTAAACCAGTCCTGGTCTAGCCTCCAGATGTCATATGATCCTGTTTCTCTTCCGGTTTGGTTTTCTTCAGCTACAGACCGAAATCCGTGATTGTGTGTGGTTTCGATCTGTGCTCGCCGCTGGAGCGCCCCCAATCCTTTGGATTCAGGGCTGAAGCCACCCCATAGAGGTGGTGAAGAGGGGGGAGATTGCTAGCCAAGTGGAGGGGAGCCGCATCTCTCCTCCTTGACTGGTCTAAACTCCCTTCCCTGAAGGCGGTTGCAGCGGTGATCAGAAATGGCCACCTCAAAGAAGAACCCAACTGGATAAGATTGTGCAGGAGGAAGACAAAGAGGAAAGAAGGACAGACCGGGCTAAACAACAGAGAACATCTAAGCAAGGTACCCTGAATCTAAAGGTACCTAGAGGGATACTTCTGAAAGAAGATCTTTAAGCAGCGAAGGAGAGAGAAAAGGAGGTTTAAAATCCTTTTTTTACCTTTATATTGACAATTACAAATGGTATGGAAAGAAATTTATATTAATCTATTTTGACACTAATAGGCAACCTTAAGCTGAAATCTAAGTGTCAAAAGGAGAATAAAGATTTTTTTCTTGGTCATTTTAAAGCCCTAAAAAGGAGAAGAGTGGAGGCAAAAGGGTGGGATTTGGAATAATGGAAAAATGGAGTGCCACCTGGAAAAATATAGAGGATTAACAGTGAAACTTTGAAAAGACTTCCGAGGATACATTGCAACTGAAATCTTATTAAAAGATACAGTAGCCCACAGAAAGGAAAAGTAAAGGAAAGAAACAAGAAGGAACAGTCTGGGATCATTTGGTAATTTAAATAAAAAAGGTTTTGGCATTGGTTTTTTTCTTCCTTTTTCTGTTTTTACTTAAAGTCAATCGGGTGGCTGTTCAAAAATGTTTAAAATGCCATCACTCCTGGAGGAATTGAAGATGAGTCTTAAAAAACAGAAAGAAGATGCAGAAAGAGGAGGAAGATCTTTTGGCTTCGTATTTGAATTTTTTGAAATGGAGATCCTGAACTATGAAAAGCAAAAGGAAAAGCTTCAAGAGCAAGAAGAAGGGCGGGACAAAGAAGAAGCCATTTTCAATGATCAAATAATGCAAAGTGTGGTAATAAAGGGAAAAAGGGGGAAAGGAGTTAAAAATTTGAGATCAAAGGGAACAGCCAAAAAGAAAAATAGTCTGAAAAAGAAGTATAATAGCAAGGAGAAGCAGAAAAGAAAACCACAGAAGGGAAAATTAGAGAGAGAGGGGTATAAAAAAAGGGATGAGAAAAAGGGGGGAAAGATAGAAAGGGAAAGAACTTATGAGGGACAAAAACAGGAAATAAAGAAAAAGGGGAAACGTATTAGGATTAAAGGTATTTGCTCAGCTAGAAAACACAGAGACAATGGTTAAATTAACTTAAAAGTAAGGATTCTGCAAAGGTACAAAGGATAGTGTTGTGACAGTAGAATAATGTAATGAGTTAGAAATGAAATAAGTAAATAATCTATGAGATAAAACTGTATTGTTATGTAATGGTATGTTTATTTATAATTAATGCAATAATAAAGAAGAGAGGGAAACATTGCAGTTGTTTCTAAAGATTGATAAAATATTGAAAAGAAATGTGAAAGATTTATAGGGAAATTTATACCAGTTATTAGAATGAATTTGAATAATTATTTTGCTTATTAATAGTAAATAATTTATAAGATAAAACTGTATGACTATCCAATGGTATGCTTATTAACAGTTAAGTAATAATGAAAAAGGGAGGGAAACATTTCAATTATACTCAAAGATTGATAGATATTGAAAAGAAACGTGAAAGATTTACAAGGTTCATACCAGTACTAGAATGATTTTGAATAACTATTTTGTTTACTGTATATGTATATGTATATGTATATGTATATGTATGTATATGTATGTATGTATATGTATGTATGTATATATATATATATATATATATATATATATATATATATATATATATATATATATATATATATATATATATCTTTGGTTATTCGGGTTTTCTCCCGCGTAAGATTGGAAGTATCTAGGCAACGTTTCGATGAAGTCTCATTCATCATCTTCAGGCTTCTGTCTTCAGCTCTGTGCTTCTCAGAGTGATGTGAGCTTGCAGCTGCTTCTTCCTTTTAACTGCTAGTGGGGGTGTGACTTGATTGGGTGGGGGCTTGGCTGTGTTCTGATTGGGTGGGGTGTGTTCTCATTGGTTGGGGTTTGGCTGTGTTCTGATTGGTTGGGGGTTGGCCATGTTCTGATTGGCTGGAGGTGTGTTCTGTTCAGGTGGGGGCTTGGTTGTGCTCAGGTTGGTCTTAGTTACTGGGGGATTTGAGCTGGTGAGCTGTGATCTTGCTGTTTGGCTTCGAGTTCGTGGTCGTGCTGCATCTTCATGGTGGGGGTCAGTTCGCTTCATGTATGGCTCAGAGGGGTTTGAAGTGGGTAGTGATGCATCTGCAGTGCGGCTTCTGGTCTGTGGTCGTGTCTCATCTTCTGTGTGGGTGTGAGTCTGCTTTTTACGTGGAAGTGTGGTGGTGGCATCTCGTGTGGCCCTCGTGGGTGTGGGTCTGGTGTCATTCATCATGTTAGGTACTCGTCTGTTCATGAGGGCGGGTTTCCAAATGGCTGGTAAGCGGGAGGTGTCATCTCTTTTATTCATGCTGTGTGGGCGTTTTTCTATCTCTATGGCTTCTCTGATTATTCTGTTGTTGTAGTGTTCGGTTTTGGCGATAGTTCTGGTATTTTTAAAGTCAATCTCATGTCCTGTGGCTTTGAGGTGTTGGACCAGGGAAGAGGTCGGTTCTTCTTTTTTGATTGAGTTCTTATGTTCTTCAACGCGTGCACTTATTCTCCTGTTAGTTTGTCCAATGTATGTGGTGGCGCAGGCAGTGCAAGGGATTTCGTATACTCCTTGGCTTTCTAACTCGATTTTGTCTTTAGGGTTTCTTAGGATGGTGGATATTTTTCTGTTTGTGTAGAATGCTGTTTTAATGTTGTGTGTTTGGAGGATCTTGCTGATTTTGTCTGTAGTGCCTTTTATATATGGGAGGAGGGCTTTGCCGTTCTCTTGTTCTCTGTCTTGGATTTTGGTTGGGGTTTCTTTTTGGATTAGGTGGGTAATCTTCTTTCTTTGGAATCCATTGGCTGTTAGTACGTTGGTGAGAGTGTTTAGTTCGGTTTTAGGTGTTGTTCATCAGCTAAGCATTTTGTTCTGGAGATGAGTGTCTCAGCTACGGAATTGATCTGTGCTGGGTGGTGGTGTGAGAGTGCATGTAGATAGCGGTTTGTATGTGTTTTCTTCTGGTAGATGGTGTGTCCTAGGGAGCCATTGGGTTTTTGTATACCAAGACATCTAGGAAGGGAAGTTGATTGTTAGCTTCTGTTTCCATGGTGAATTGTATTTTGGGGTGTAGGCTGTTGAGGTGTGTGAGGAAGTTGTTCAGTTTTTCTTTCCCGTGTGGCCAGATTATGAAGGTGTCATCTACGTATCTGAGCCAGAGTTTGGGTTTGTGATCATATTTTTCTAGAGCTTGTGTTTCAAAGTGTTCCATGTAGAGGTTTGCGATGACAGGTGAGAGGGTGATCCCATGGGTGCTCCTTCTATTTGTTTGTATTTTTGTCCGTTGTAGGTGAAGTATGTATTGGATAGACAGTGGTTGGTCAGATCTAGGATGTGCTGGGGGGTTGTATTTGTTTTGGATGGCTGTCAAGGCTTCTTTTATTGGCACTTGGGTGAAGAGGATATGACATCGAAGCTCACTAGTAGGTCGCTGGGTTGTAAGTTTTGTTTCTTTATGATCTCGATGAACTGGAATGAGTTTCTTACATGTGAGTTGATGGATTCTGCATAGGGCTGTAGTTGTTTGGCGAGAAATTTGGCTAGGTTTTGTAGAGGTGAGCCTATGGAGCTGACTATTGGTCTAAGTGGAGTTCCTTCTTTGTGTATCTTGGGGAGACCATAAAGCTTGGGGCATCTGGATGATTTCTCTCTGGGTATGATTCTTTGCTGGATTTCTTCGCTGATGGGGGAGGCTTTTATTTTGGATCTGGTGGTTTTTTCTAGGTAGGTGGTGGGGTCTGTCTTTAGGGGTTTGTATGTGGGGTCTTGGAGTAAGTTGGTTAGCTTGGTTTGGTAGTCAGATGTGTTCATAACCACTGTCGCGTTGCCCTTGTCTGCTGGTAGGATTATTATGCTGGTGTCTTCTTTCAGGTTATGTAGTGCAGTTTGTTCTTCTTTGGATAAGTTGGTTTTGGGTGGTTTGCTAATGCAGAGCATATTGGTGATTTCGAGTCTGATTCTATTAGAATCATCAGGGTTGGTTTTGGTCAGGCTGGTTTCAACTCCGCATATGATGATTTCTGTGGGGATGTGTTTGGGAGCGACAGCAAAGTTGAATCCTTTTGAAAGGACCTTGGTTTTGGCTTCGGTGAGGATCTTGTCTGAGATGTTGTGCACTGTTTGTTTCATGTGTGGCTGTGAGGGGGGAGGAGTTGTTTCTGGCATTGTTGTAGTTTTCTGAGTTTGTTGGTGTGTGTGTCCGTCTTGAGGGTGGTCTGTGTTTCGGCTCTCCAGACAGCAAGTTGTTTGGATTTGTCCCAAAGTAAGGGGTGAATCTTGTTGCTGAGTCTGAGGTGAAGTGTGAGGAGATCTTTGTTGATTTGGTCTAGGAGAAATCTTTTTGTGTGAAGTTCATTTCTAATTAGGGCCAATTCTGTTCTTTTTAGGATGCGTTTGGTGGCTGCTGTGTTGGTGTGGAATTTCAATTGGAAGCTTGTGGGAATTAAATTTTGATCTCGGCAGTTGCATAGGAATGCGAGGTCACATAAAATGGAAGCTCTTTGGACTTCAAGTTTTTCATAAGTCCTGGTCAGATGGTGGGTTTCCTCCCTGTAGAGGTGCAATTTGTTTTCTGAGGTTCTCGCGGGTATTTGTATGTGGGTCTTTGGTTATTCGGGTTTTCTCCCGCGTAAGATTGGAAGTATCTAGGCAATGTTTCAATGAAGTCTCATTCATCATCTTCAGGCTTGTGTCTTCAGCTCTGTGCTTCTCAGAGTAATGTGAGCTTGCAGCTGCTTCTTCCTTTTAACTGCTAGTGGGGGTGTCACTTGATTGGGTGGGGGCTTGGCTGTGTTCTGATATATATATTGTTTTTGCTATGCTTTTAGAATTTTTCTTTTTACATTTTCAAGGGGAAGACAGTCTAAATGATGAGATTTACATGATATAAAATAGATATTCGAAATTTGAATGATATAATTTTAGAATGCACAAATTCAGTGTTTAATGAGATTTCATATGATAATAACAATAAGATTTAAAGGTGTTGCACTTCGAATGGCAATCATAGGGGGAATTTTGCTTCCAAAGAATGTTGGAAGAGAACATATGAAAGTGTAAACAAGACATACGAAAGTATAAGTACAATGAATAAAAAGATATAGAAATTTAGGTAAAAGAAGTACTATTGAATAAGAAGAAAATGAGATAACCATAAAAGAAAATTAAGAGAAGTAAAGGGAGAAATAGTGAGAAGTTGGAAAAAGAATAATAAGATATGAAGTTGAATACATAAGATGAATATGCACATGAAATTGTGTCTGTGTGGAAATGTGATAACCCAAAGGATGCTGTACTCAAATAAGATGTTTTATTTGTTTTGTTAAAACTCAATAAAACTTTATTAAAAAGAAAGAAAAAGAAAAAGAGAGGGACATCATAGTCAAGACATTACACCAAATGTTGAGATATAGCAAGGAGGAGAATGGAGGAAGAAACTGAATGGATAGAGTCCTTCTGTGATTATAACTTTGGGCATTAATGCCAGATCCCAAGCAGCAAGCTAAATTTATTCAAATTGACTTCATGGATCCTCAAATAAGTAATGCTGTGGATGTCCTTTCTTGGTGCTTGGAGGCTGTGAGGGTATGGATGGGGGACAACAGGTTTTGACAAATTTTGGTAAGACGGAGTGGTAGGCAGTTCTTCGAGAGGGTAGCATTGCCATGGAGAGACCCCATGAGGTGTGGATTTTCTTGGACTCCCAATTCCTGCTCAAGGAACAGGTGGCAGCCATGGCTAGGAGGGCTTTTGATCAACTTCAGGTTGTACACTAGTTATACCCCTTCCTGTATTGAGAAGGTCTCCTTTCAGTCATTCTAGAAACTGCCAAAACTGCTCATGTTGCTGCATTCTGGACTAGTTAAAGCTTCTGGACACTCTTCAAGGGTAGCTCCATATGGAGTGCATTGCAGTAGTCTGTCTGAGAGATGACCAGGGCATGAATGACTGAAAGGAAACAGAACCAAAATTATAGACATAAATAAAATAAAATAACACCTGAGAACCCTCATATCCTCTCCCAGGCTATATAACCATAAGAAAGGATCACCCATGCAGTAGGGCACCAGGATGGCAAAATCAAAATTTTAATGCCTTATAAAAGGTCAGCAGAATTGCGGTAAGCCTGATCTTGAAAGTGATGGTATTCTAGAGTAAGTGTGCTACGTATCTTAGAGGGTTTTTTTTTAACTATAGAGGATTTTCTTGTCTCTTCCTTCTCTCTCTCTCTCTCTCTCTCTCTCTCTCTCTCTCTCTCTCACTTTCTCTTTCTCTCCCTCTCTTTCTCTCTCTCTATCCCTTCCCTTCCTCCTTCCCTCTCTCTCCTCATAAGCTAGGAGACCCACACACAGACTCTCTTCCAACAAAGTAGTCACCCGGCAGCGTCACTCGTGATGAGTCTCCCAGAGTCCCAGGGACCAGGCATGATGAGTCCCAGGGACCAGTTCATGCCCGGTCCCACGTTGCCCAGAAAAGCTGGCAGGCAGGGCTTCTGGGTCCAACAAAGAGACCGCGGGTGGGACTTCCACCCCTCCCTCTTTTGGGGAAAGGGCTGGGAACTTCAAGCTAGGCTGCAGTCTCGCAGGAGCTGCAGGAAAAGTGAGCTGCAAGAAAGGTGAACCAGCCCACCCTGACTGACTCACCTTTCCCTCTGCCACCAGCTGCGGGAGGAAGATAAGTTTGTAGGCAGTCAGGAAAGCCCAAACCGCAGTGGTTTGGGCTTTCCCGACTGCCTACAAACTTATCTTCATCCCTTGGTTGGTGGCAGAGAAAAAGGTGAGCCATTCTGGGCAGATCCATTGCTAATTGGCTCCCTGCCAGCCCATATCTCATCAGCTGCTGGGGCTCTTGGGCCAGGGCTGCTGAGGGAGATTGCGGGAGGCAACCAGGAAGCATGAGGCTTACGCCACCTGCATTGCCCCTCTGCCAGCTACCCCTCTGAGCGTTTTACATGAGTGTGGGCCACCGCTATGCAAGCTCCATGGGTGGAAGATCTGCTCTCACGAGGCTTGACTCGCATCATTCTAACAGCGGCGGCCCGCATTCAGGCAAACCGCGCAGGCTGGTGGGTGGCAGAGGAAAGGGACAGCAGGCAAGAGGCAAGGCAGGAGGCATAGCATCATGCTCCCTGGTCACCTCCCCATCCCTGCCCCTAGCAGGCAAGCCCCAGTAGCTGCTGAGAATCCAGGTGGGACCCAAGTGGCAACAGGTATTCTGACCCACACCCTTTTCTGACAAATGAAACACAATCCAAAGGGAACAGAAACCTTGTAATGCTTTTACAAAATAATTATCTGTAATAAGCACAAGCCTTGCCAAACTGTGCTTGGCTTGCCAATAGATAACAGAGAAGAAATAATTTGCAATACAAAAATGTTCAAATACAAACTCAGGATACTGGAATGTCCACGAGGCTGGAGTTTCAAAATGTCTTTGCCTTCTGCAAAAAACATTTGTTTCACAGCTGGCTTTTATCTTCTTGAAGGAGGGGCCACTACCTTGCAGTCTTACTCCCGATTCGCCTGTGCTGTTGTAGCTGCTCTTTCCTGCGAGCAATCTTCTGTGCATGCGCACTTGGCATAGGCTCCTCGGGAACCTCCACATCACTGATGCCAGCCCACACAATCTCTGAAGGCAGCAGTCCACTCCCCAATGGTCCTGGCCCCTCATCTGAGTCCTCGCTCTCCTTAGCTGTCCGTACCTGCTTCCGGCTAACCACAACAAGGAATCAGCCCTGGCTCACCTTTCTCTTCACCATCAGCAAGCCAGGCAAGTGGGTGGGGGGGGAAGCTGAATTGCGCCCTGCAAGGGGCCCACCTCCAGCACTCCTCTGCCACCCGCCCATGCCTCTTAGCACCCCCCTAGGTCATCCCATCGCCCTGCGGGGGGTGGTACCGCCAACTTTGAGAACCACTGCACTAGAATAAGTGACTATTTACTTTCAGTTTGATCTGCACACGTGTCTTTTGACTGTTAATATTTTAGAAATATATCCAGGGAAAGGGAGTTCAGTTTCCATATATAATCACATTCCCTTCAATCTCTGTAAGTATACATTCCAGGCTTGTTTTTCAAAAGGTAATTGCAATATTCCTCACTCTTTTGTGCAGGCTTTCTGGAGAGATCCTGAGTGAATCAAGCAGCAGACATCTTGCAGAAGTCCTCAGGAAAAACCAGAGATTGAGAACGTTAGATCTGTCCTTCAAAAGTCCTGATGAGAAAACAATGGAACTACTGTGCAATGGGCTCAGTAATCCAGAATGTACAATCAAGAGGCTACGGTGAGAGTTGCGTTTACCTCTCAGTTTGATCTGCAGAGCCATCCTGTGAAGTTTAATATTTTGGAAATACATTCAGAGAGAGGCAGTTCAGTATAATCACATTCTCTTTGAGATTGTGAGAGTTAGACCTGTCCCTCAAGAACCCAGATGACACACCATTGGAAATGCTGTGTGATGGGCTCAAACAACCAGAATGTACAATTGAGACTGTAGAGTAAGTGTGTCAGATCTGCTATCATGCCACTTCATCCCTACTTCGCTTTGATGCCATCCTGCCATTAAGAAGGGGAGAGGGAGTATGGGGGGACATGACAGGAACCAGAAGTGCCAACCAGATCTGTCTTTGTTTATGCTATCACCATATGCTTTAGTAAAAGTATATCTTTCACTACAAATGTACTTGAGGGTGTTTCTTTCCTAAATGCCAAAGCTGGGAGAAGTGGTCTGACATTAAGCCAGTCTGCAATAATGATCCACCCAGAGACTCGCTTCTACCTTGGGGAGCATGCATGGAACATCCATCCTTAAGAATGAGCAGGAAGAAATGGAACCCTGGGAAGAAGCCATTTTCAAACCAAGCAGCAATGGAACTAGAGGAAGAAGCAGAGACCCTGGAGGAGCAACAAAGACCTGGTGGTTCATAGGGATTGGAAAGATATAGGAGTGGGAAGAGAGACCCTCCAGGGTAATCTTTGCCCAGGAAAGCCACAGCAGCCATCACAAAACACTGACCACTAAGGAGGATTGTGGGGCAATGGAAGGTAAACCTGACCCACATGAGATCATATTCAAGGCAGGTGATTGACTTCCTAAGGGATGCCTTTGACAACCTCAAAGCCCAAGATAGCCAAGAGTGGCCAGCACCATTGCCAGCACCACCACCCAATGTGGGGAATGCTCCAGCCCTCACCTCGACAGCTCCAATACAGAATGCAGAATGGCCCCACCAGTCCAGCCACCACCTCCTGCATGGTCTGCCCCTCCATGATCACCAATGCTGGAGGTGAAATTCAACAGCTACCTAAAGCAACTGGATTTTTTCCTCAGCTAAGTGTGGAATTGCATCCAGGAGTATGGAACCGAGTTGCTGAATGACCCAGGCAGGATGCGACATATTACTATTACTCTAGAAGCGCAGGACACCAGATGGTGGCCCTTCACATTGATGTGGCAGAGCTACAGAGCTTTGACAGGTCCAGGGCCTGTCATTCGAAGTGATTTGAAGACCCCCTCAGGGCCTTTAGACCCCTGATCAAAAAGCTAGAACCAAAATCAAAACTATCAAGCAGGACAAGCAGCCCATGGTCACCTACCTACAAGAATTCTGGAGCCTAGCCTGTAGGCTAACAGACTGATCCAAAGATTTGATGACTGAGTGCTTTCAAGATGACCTGAAAAACAATCCGCATTTAACAATGAAATGTGTCTATAGTTTTTAATCTGTTGTAGATCAGTGTCCTCTTTTGGTATTAAGGTAATATATGCTTCTGTCCACGCGTCAGGTATTTTAGCTTTCAACAAGATTTCATTCATCATTTCAAGCATTATATTACTCAGTGATTTCTGCAGAGTCATAAAATTCAGTTGGAAGACCATCTGGGCCTGGAGCCTTCCCAATATTTTGTCTGTTTAACGCTTCTGTCAGTTTCATCATTGTTATTTTTCCTTCTAACATTTAGTGTCTTCAGGTATTTGAGGTAACTCTGCTTTTTGTAGATATTGTTTAACTTTTTCTTCTTCAATATTCTCTTGCTTATACAATGTCTCATAATACTTCTGTACAATCTCTTTCTTTTCTTCATTTCCATTACAGCTCACACCTTTGTCATCAATCAACCGTATTATTTTTTTCGTTTCTCTCTCTTTTTTCAGTTTGTATCTAACAGGTTTATTCGCATTTTCAAAAAAAATTTGTTTGGCACTTCTAATTTTTTGAGCTAATTCTTCTTTTTCTGTCAACCCTATTTTATGCTTAGTGACCTCCATTTGTTTTTTATTGATAGTTTTTTGTGGATATTTTTGCAATTCTTTCTCAAGTTTCCTGTATTCAGCCTCTAATATCTGTTGATTCTGTCTTTTCTTAACATTTCTTCTTCTTGTATAATCTATAATCAAACTTCTAGTATAGGCGTCCGTGGTATCCCATAGGTTCTGCAATGAAGTTTCCTCCTTTTTATTCTCCTTAAAGAAAAATGCCAACTGTTTTTACAGTTTCTGTATGAATTCTTTTTCTTTCAAAATTAAATTATTTAAAGTTCATCTTGATCTTTTCCTTTGTCCTTGCCATTTGACCCATATTGGGTTGTGATCCACCCAGGTACTTGCTTCAATATTAATTTCATGTATATTAGAAATTATTTCTGATGACATCCAAATCATGTCAATTCTCGACCAAGATTAATGTCTATTTCATTAAAATGTACATTGTCTACCTTTAGGGTTCATTTCTCTCCAAACATCTCTAATCCTAAGTTCCTCCACCATCTTAAAAAAGGATTTTGGAAGTGTCTTTCTACTCTTTTTGTTAAGTTTCTGTGTTTTATAGTCCATTTTGTGTGTACTGTAGCATTAAAATCTCCCAACATGCAAATATTCTCATATTCCAATTCTACTATCTTCTTGTGCAACGTTTTGTAAAATTCTTCTTGTTTTTCATTTGGTGCATAAATTGCTACTAAAAGTATTTTCAAATTATTATCCATTATATCCACCATCAAGATTCTTCCTTCTTCGTCTGTATAAATTAATTTGGCCTTAATTGTATTCTTTATGTTTGGTACTACTCTTTTATTTTGTCACCAATTCTTGGGTACTTGAATATTTTGTTGCTTAATGTGGACTTCTTGCAGGCAGACTATATCTAATTTTAATTTTTCTAATTTGTGGAGTATCCTTTTCCTTTTAATGGGTGAGTTTAATCCATTTATATTAATTGAAGTCAATTTCTTTTCTTCCATTGTACTTTATATGTAGGATTTATTGCTCTCATTGATCTTTGCTCTCTAGGGTCTCTAGGCTCCTCTGTTTCACCAACTGCTCCTTTCATCTCTTTTTTTATCTCTTAACTCCACCATCTCCCTTTGAGATTTATCTGTCTCCTCCTCCCATCTTCTCTCCTCTTCTTCCCTCTAAAGAATTCATCATAGAATAGTTCTGCCTTCTCTATTGAATCTAGTCTATGTTGTTTTTCTAGCCAAATAAAGGTTAAGCCTTCTGGAACCAGCCATCTGTTGTTCACTTCTTTCTTAATTAATATTTTTGTCAAGAATTGATATTCTCTTCTCAACTCTCTCACTGTCAGCTCCTGCGGGAGTTTGCTGAACTTGTTAAATAAAACACTTTACTCACAGTCCTGGCATGGCATTGTGTGTTTATTATAGCTTGCTTCCTCCAACAGCAGCAACAAATGGTAAGTCTGAGCAAACCCAGCGCTGAGAGCATCTGCCTCTCAGCAATGTTTATAATCCCTTTCCACTCCTGATCATTAGTTAACACCTGCCCCTAACAACTACCTAACATCCACCACCCACCCGGATTCTAACCATGGTGCAAACCCCCAGACAACACCTCCCCTTTACCCCAGGTGTCTTTCTACCCTGATCCCCCATATGAAACACTACCCAGCCGATACTAAACTCCAAAATGTTTCTGGCTGGTCACACTGAGACAAGGGAGAGGCATTTTACCAAGAGAGTTTCAAAATGCAGAACAGCTGACAAGGCACTCTCTCAGCCAGCCACGCCGAACAGATGACCAAGGAATTTCTCAGCATCTCTCAGCCAGAAGTTTCAACATATCGGGCTTTGTTTCATTGGCAGTGTTTCATCACCGACAGGGGGGAAGGAGGTTGTGGTGAGTATGTGTCGGGCTTCATTTCGTCAGCAGCATTGTTGAAGCCCAACACTCACTTTTCTTGGTACTTGTTTCAGGACTATTATCTCTTTTCCTTTATATCTCAATTGGTCACCTCTGGCTCTCTGCAATATTTCTGTTTTAATTGCTTTCATAGTGAACCTCACGTGGACTTCTCTTGGTAATTTATTTCTCAAAGCGTATCTTGTAAATACTCGGAATACTTCATCTATACCAGTGGTTCCCAAAGTGGGTGGTACCACCCCCTGGGGGGCGGTGGGATGCCTTAGGGGGATGCTAAGAGGCAAGGGGGCTGGCAGGGGGCACTAAGAGGTGGCAGGGGGTGCTGGAAGAGGGCCCATTGCAGAGCGCAATTCAAGGGTGGGGTTCTACCAGTTCGCAAGAACTGGTTGTTACCATTCCCAGTAGTTTGAATAACCGGTAAAATGGGCCCCTGACTGGCCCTGCCCCTCTCCGCCCATGCCTCCATTCCCTGCCATCAGTCCTTATTGTGCATGCGCAACAATCGCTGACAGCATTCTCTCCCCGCCCGCCCCACTCAGTCACTCCTTATGTAGTGCATGTGTGCTCGTTTCCCCCATTTTCCGCCCGCTGCCATCACTTCCAGCACCAGCCAGCCAGCCAGCCAGCCATCACTGCCTGCCTTTCACCATCTAATCTCCCTAGGTGAGTGACACTCTGCAAGCCCTGGTCACCTACATACAGCTGCTGCTGCCAGCCCCAGTTGAGTCCCGACTCCTGGACCAGCCTAGGCTGCCTCCGCCACCACCCTCACCCTTGCTGTCACCACCGCCACAAGCCCCAGTTGAGTCCTGACTCCCGGGCCGGCCTAGACCACCACCGCCATGCTGCCGCTGCCCTCATCCTAGCAAGCTTCCCCCACACCCCACTTGCCTAGCTTGCTTAGCCGACAGAACTGAGGCTCCATGCAGCACTCATGGCCTAGCAAGCTTCCTCCCCACCCCACTTGCCTGGCTTGCTGGTAGCCGTGAGGAAGGCTGGTCACTGCTTGGGTCCCGCCTGGATCCTCAGCAGCTGCTGAGCGGAGCGGTGCACCAGTCAACAGGGTGAGTCTGCAGCACCAGTGCCTTGAACACAGCGGTAGCAGCACTTTGGGAAAGTAGAGCAAAGTCACTCTGGCTTTGCGCTACTTTCCTGACATGTCTACGAGGCCAGCGCCTTGAACGCTGTGGTGGCAGCATGTTGGGAAAGTAGAGCAAAGCCAGTGGCTTTGCTCTATTTTTCAAATGCACCACCACTGCCGCGTTTGAGGTGCTGGCCCTGCGGGCTCACCCCATTGAGCCCGCTGCACCGGAGGGACCTGTCCAAGCAAGTCCAAGCAGAGCGGTACACCAAGTCAATGGGGTGAGCCTGAGAGAGGGAAAGAGAGAGAAAGAAAAGAAAGAGAGAAAGAGAGAAGGAAGAAAAGAAAGAAAAAGGGAAAGAAAGAAAAAGAGACAGACAAAGAAAGTAGGGGGAGGGAGAGAAGGAGGGAGGGAGGGAGGGAGGGAGGGAGGAGAGAGAGAGAGAGAGAGAGAGAGAGAGAGAGAAACCTAATGCATCAGATTGAAATGAGGCCTAGTTTAGAGGCCCTTTTCCACATTGAAGCATCTTTGCCAGCATCTTGCCACCACATTGAAACATCTTTGGCTTCTGTTAAAGGTTTTGTGGACGAAACATGGTCAAACCTATCAGGAAGCTCTCACATTTTTTGAGGCTTTAAACAGGATCCATTGGATTAGACCTCCAGCCTAAAAAAATACTTTTCCCCAATGTATTACAGTGCCAATTCAGAAGTAGGCAAAACAAAAATGTACTGGTAAATTACAAGGAGAACACAAACACACACACACACTCCCTTCTAACCCTGCTGGAGCAGGTGATTGGAGTAGAATAGATATCTCATTATCTTTCTCCTCCCTCTCTCCTTCTTTATTTCTTTTTTTCTGTCCCTTCCTTCCATCCCCCCTCTTTCTTTGTCTATCCTGTTTTCTTTCTGTCCCTTTTCTCTTTCTTTTCTTCCTTCTCTCTTTCTCTCTCTTTTTTGTCTCTCTCTCTTTCTCTCTCTTTCTTTTCTCTCTCTCTCTTTCCCTCTCTCAGGCTCACCCCATTGACTTGGTGCACCGCTCCGCTCGGACCTTTTTGGGCAGGTCCCTCCAGTGCAGCGGGCTCAATGGGGTGGGCCTGTGGGGCCAGCACCTAGAACGCAGCAGTGGCAGTGCGTTTAAAAAGTAGAGCAAAGCCAGACATCGGTAATTTTTGCTGCAAAGAATAACAAAAGCTTCCTGGGCTGTGCATAAGAAGGGACACACATATCAATGCAATTCAGCAACATAAAATAAAGAAATACAAATTAAACAAATCAACAAGAATCGGCCTATTCACTACTAGAATCTAATCAGAGATGCTTTGCTGATTCTAGTCCAATGACCTGCTCCAACAGGGTTAGGAGGGAGTGTGTGTGTGTGTGTGTGTGTGTGTAGGTGCATGGCTGTCAAAACTCCAAAAACAGGTCAAGTAGCTCTGGGGAGGTCAGTCATAAATATTTAAACACTTGCTAAGCAACTGGCTATTAAGTGAGGACCACTTGTATCTGGTTTGCCAGTGTTAGGAATGTAAGTCACCTAACAGTTGGGTTGGAAATATATAAACCAGGATAGACATTTTAATCCTGTCTCTTTAAGGGAATGCTAAAATTGTAATTGGGTGTGCTTCCTCAAATGGCCATAAAACCTGGTTTCCGAGAGTGTTGCTAGTTGCTAGTTGGTCGATGTTCTGATGTTCACTGTTTTCGGTTCCTGCATTTCCCTATTGACTGTTGCTGATCATTGTTATTCTTGGATTGATGTGAGTCTATTATTGAACTGTTTTTGATACTGGACTTCATTATTGGATTATCCCTGGACTGAAAACTGACTGCTATAACCCTGTATGACTTGGACTATTTGTTGGACTTTGCTTAACCGTTTACTGGAAGTAAAACCTACATTTTAGTATACAGTGTAGCTATGTGCTGTTTGTGTGTTTTTCAACATTACTCTCACTACGTCTCCCTGTGTGTATTCATTCTCCTAAAGGGGAATTACCTCAACAGCCAGTCACCTGGCCATGCCTACCCAGTCGCATGACCACCAAACCACACCTACCCAGTCATGTGACCATAAAGCCATGCCCAGCCAGCAAGCCACGCTCAGCCAGTCATGTGACCAGCAAGCCACGCACAGCCAGTCATGTGACCAGCAAGCCACACCCTCAAATTAGGCCATGCCCAGAGAAATTTGTATCCCACCCTTGGGTGGGAGGGCACCGAGGATGAGTTTGTAGCATCAAGGGGGCGGTGGACTGAAAAGGTTTGGAAACCACTGATCTATACTATCCATCATTTTCTCTTCAGGTATCTCCAGAGCTCCTGCCAAAATTTCTACCATTATTCCTGTTACGTTTTTTCCCTTTTCTTCTTCAATATTCTGGAATCTCAGGTAGAATTCATCTCTCTCGATCTCCCAGCCCAGCATTCCTTTTCCCTTATCTTGTTCCACCGTTGTCAATCTACTGTCTATTTCTCCAACTTTTTTATCGGTCTGGTCTCCATGTTATTCTATTTTTTGAAATCTTTCTTCATATTTTATCATCATTTGTTGAATATTCTCAACTTAATCATCTGTTTTCATTGTTCTCTCTTCTATTCTTTCCATCCTGTCTTCCAGATGTTTACCTTGATCTTGTATTAATTGCCTTATTATTTGTAGTGTCATCTCCTTCCCCTTTTCCTTCTCCTTGTCCTTGTCCTTCTCCTGCTGCAGATTTGGACTTAAAGAAGAGGTTTATTTCTTCATGATTAATTAATGATTAATTGCAATGAAAAGTGTTGCACAAAACAAATATCTTCAGGTTCTTCAAACCCTAATCCAATAGGCGAGGAAAATTAAAAAATAGTAAAAAATTCCCAATGAAAACAGAAAAAAAGCAAAAAGGAGAAAGGAGAAAAGAGAGAGAAGAGAAAAAGAATATCAAAAGGGAAAAGGGAAAAAAGAAAAAAAAGAATAGAACTAAGTTGGAGAGCCAGGCTTCAGGCCTTCTTTAAAAAGAAAGAAGAGAGAAAAACATTTTTTTATAATCCAACAGCAAAACCAAAGTCAAGCTGACAACACAGAGTTCCCAGTTGCAGACCAAAATAAGTCATAAAACAAGTTACTTCCGCCCCACACTGTCCAAGGCCTAATATCTAATATCAAATTTATTTATTAATTTTATTTATTTGATTTGTCAATCGCTTACAAGATAATAGATATAAGTACTGTATAAACATGAGTAAGAAGATAGGAAATAGGTACAAATAAATGGGGACAATAGGACAGGGACAATAGGCACAATCGGCACGTCCCTTCCAGGCCTCTTAGGAATGCTATTCAGCAAGAGTATAGTCCAAGGTCACACCAATCTTGACTCTTCAATCTCCAACTGCTAAAGTTGTTTTCCAAGAGGAACACTTGTAAAAATATTCATTCAGTGCTCTTCTCTTTATCTTAATAAAAACAGGTGATGGGTGGTAGAAAGATTCCCACCAGTTTCCATAAGAAAATTTTTTAAAGGCCTCTGGGTGGCAGTCTTGCATAAAACATTTAGTTATCAGCACTTTTTAAAGTTATAGAAAGAAAAAAAATCCAGGCAGATTAAAATAAAAGGTCTCTTTTTGGGAGAAAAGGAAAACCAACAAAAACACAAAAAGAATAATAGTAATTGTAAAGTCTCTCCTTAAAATCAAAGTTAAAAGTTGTATTATTGTAGCAAAAGTCCAGTCCAATTAGTTTAAGTTCCTTATTAAAAATCAGTAAAAATAATTAAATAACACCAATTCTTCTGAATTCAGGTTTAATTTCATTGCTTATTCTTCTTCTGTCTTCAATATTCTTAAATCTTCCCCTCCTAGGGTGCTTTCTCTTTTGCAATATCCCTGGGATCAACAGGCTGTGCTCTTCTTGTTCACTGTCTCTACGGGACGGTTTTGATCCAAAAGGACCCCCTGCTGCAGTGGTATCAGCGCCGGTTCTGGAGCCCCAGAATCACATGTTGTTTCACTGGGACGTCAGCCCTGCCACCTCAAATTTTCAGATTCCTGTCTGCAGGTTTTCTGGAAAGAGCCTGAGTGCATCCTGCAGCCGGTATCTTGCAGAAGTATTCAGGGGAAACCAGAGACTGAGTCAATTAGAACTGTCCCTCAAGGATCCAGATGAGAAAACCACGGGACTGTTGTACTAAGTGCTCAAGCATCCAGAATGTAACGTAGAGACACTACAATAAGTGGCCATTTTCTCTCTCTTCATTTTCATGTGCTAACCATCACTTGAATCTTTTGGAAATATATCCAGGATGAGGCAATTCTAATTGTAATATATAACTTTCTGTTCTTTCAATGGTACATTTCCTGTTTCTTCTCAAAGATCTAAATACTGAAACTCTCATGATTATCTTTCAGTTGGTAAAATAGTGTATTATGCAGCAACAGGCTTGTTTTTTTTAGTAACTTACCTCAAATTGATAACTTACAAAATTGTCCAAAATCTAGGATCCCTTTTTCCTGATGGAATAAAATTCGTTGAAGTTGTTCTTGTTTCACTCCTACTGGCTTCTGCTGTGTTTCTGTTGCAGTCACATGATCTTCATTTTGAATATTCCATGATAGTTTTCAAGCCAATCTCATAATCCCTTCCTCCCTCCTGTCCCCTAACAGCAAGGCAAACTCATTGTTTGGCCCTTTAAAAAGCAGCACTTCGAAGGTGCATGAAGAAAAGGATTGGATATTTTTATGTTTGCCCTTTCTCTGGCACACAAACATGCACTTGTATCTATATCCCATTTTTGTTTAGAAAGTCAGGAAACATGAGAACTACATCCTTCTATATTTCTTCACATTCACATGTGAGGTAGATTGGGCTGAAAGTCACCAAGAGAACTGCCATGATTGCAGATGGCTAATATAACAATACAATCTTATGTACCTTTACAGAATCCCTTTTTCAGTTAGATTTTCACCCATTATCTCTAAATAGGTCCTGTTTCTCTATATCTTGCTCCAGTCCTTTGTAACTTCTTTTCCTTTCCTTCTTCCCTCTCTTCTTCTCTCTCCCCCTTTTACCCGCTTGTCTCTCTACCTTTATTTCTCTCTTCTGTATTCCCCTTTTCTGTTGCTTTCCAGTATTATACTTATTTTTTGAATTATGTTTCTTTTCTTTTGTTGTTTTTTTAAGTCTTAAATTCTCCATTCTCTTTCCCACCTTTCCTTTTTCTTCCCCACATAAAATTGCTTGTTCATTGAAGATGGCTTCTTCTTTGTCCCAGTCTTCTTGTTTTGCAGTCTTTTCTTGTTGTTTCTCATAGTTCCAAATCTCCATTTCTAAGAATTGAAAAATGAAGCCAAAAGAACCCTTCCCTTCTTGTGCATCTTCTTTGTACTTTTTAAGATCCATTTTCAATTCATCCAGAAGTGGTGCCATTGTATAAATTTTTAAACAACCACCCGATTGATTTTAGTCATTCAAATATAATAACCAAGAATCCAAAGATCACCAAATAATCCAAATACACGCAAGCTGTTTCTTTTTGCTCTTTTTTCACTTTCTCTTCCTGGGGTTACTATTTAGTTGCAAATTTTCAGTTAAAATGTATCTTTTAGAAGTCTTGTTGAAGTTTTACTGTAGATTCTTTTTAATTCCAGGCAGTCTCCTCCCTCTTCCAGGTCCTGCCCTTATTCTTTTTCTCTCCCTTCCTGCTTATGAAAAAGAAAATTTTTAATGTCCAGAAATCTTTATTATCCCTTTGGCATTTTGTTTTATTTTCAGCTCAATTGCCTATTGATGTCAAAGCGGATTTTTCCGATTTCTTATTTAAGTCTCTTAGTTATCAGTATAGGGAAGGAGAGAGAAGGAAAAAAAAGCCAAACCTTTCCCTTTTCACTTTCCTTCGCTGCTTCCGACTCTACTTTGGGAGCGATGTTATTTTTTTGTAAGTTTAAATTCCAGGGTACCTTGGTTGTTGCTTTTACAATTTAACCTGGTCAGCCAAAACTTTCACTTCTTATCTTCCTCCTGCACATTCTTTTCCGATCGAGTTCTTCTTTGTGGTGGCCATTTCTGACCACTGCTGCAACCGCCTTCAGGAAAGGGAGTAATGGCCAGCTGAGGAGGAGAGATGTGGCTCTCCTCAACCCTGCTGGCAGTCTTCCCCCTCTTCACCACCTCTATGGGGTGGCTTAGCCCCGAAACCAGCCAGCTCGGGTGCTCCAGCGGTGAGCCCAGACAGAAACCGCGCACGATCGCAGATTTCTGTCTGTCGCCGAAGCCCTTCAAACCGGAAGTCCAAAAGCTAGTAACTTTTTCAGAGCACAGATAAAGAAGATTATAGAGTGGGACAATTACTCCAAGAAACTGAAGAGGATGGAGAAAGCAGCTTGGAACAGTTTTGTTGCTGTGGTTCATGAGTAGCTACTTCAGGTTTTCATAAAGAACTATGCCAAAATGGGATGTAGAATGTCCCTCAAAGTCTATATCCTTGATGCTCATCTTGACAAGTTCAAGGAGAACATGGGTGCTTAATCAGAGAAGCAAGGAGAGTGCTTTCACCAGGATATAATAGATTTTGAATGTTGTTACCAAGGATAGTATAATGACAACATGATGGGGGACTATGTTGGGGGGCTTCTTCAAGAAAGCGATCTGCAGTATGGCTGCAAATCTAGAAAATCTACTTTTGTTCTGAAACCCTTTGAGTGTTTTTGACTATCTCTGTGTATTTGCTATGCAATGTGTATTGCTCTTTCTCTAACTGCTTAAAAGTTAAAATTCGCCTGTTTTGTCTCTAAAAAATTTTTTTTGTAAGCTGTGTTCACAAAACCAAAGTTTGTGATGAATATAACCATTTTTGCAATGGGTTTAGACCAGGGTTGTCAAACTCAATTTCATTGAAGGCTGCATCAGCATTATGGTTGCCCTCAAAGGGCCAGTTGCATGTAGACTATGATGACTCACAATAGCCAGGTGGGCATGGCTGGGTAGGTGTGGTTGGGTGGTCACAGCAGGGTCACCGTGACTAGGTGGCTATGGGTGGGGAGTGGACACAGCTGACTTGGGACAGCTGGGTCGGGATGGAACAAGTTGCATCGGCTAACTCAACATGGGGACAATTCAGTGCCCCACAAGCTCCTTGCCTCCCCAAACTGCCAAGTGTGTGTGTGTGTGTGTGTGTGCACATGCACACACACACACACACACACACCATAATTGTGGGTTTGGGGACTTTTATCCACAGAGGAAAAAGAGGGCCTTCTCCCCAAATCCAGGCATGATTGGCAATTTGCAAGCTCACGTGTAGATCTGCCTTTAAAAAAAATAGAAAATGTTGTTCTGATGCTTACATGATGCTTGCATGAGAGCTGAATCATTTCTTCCTAATAGTTTACAAACCATGCACAGCCATCAGTTTGTTTCTTTATTTTTATATATAAATATGCATACACATGCACACATCACAGTGTGACTGTGATGGGCATATAAATAATTTTTTTGTTAATATAAAATACGATTAGAAAATAAATACAGTGGAAAACTGGAAATGAAAGGGAATAGAAGAGATAAGGGAAGGGAAGAAGGCAGTGGTGGGATTCAATTTTTTTTTACTACCGGTTCTGTGGGTATGGCTTGGTGGGCGTGGCAGGAGAAGGATACTGTAAAATCTCCAGTCAGAGGTCGTATTTGCTGGTTCTCCGAACTACTCAAAATTTCCGCTACTGGTTCCCCAGAACTGGTCGAACCTGCTGAATACCACCTCTGGAAGAAAGGGAAAATTAAAAAAAAACAAAGAACAGTGATTTCTGACTTTTTTCAGTGCAGTAAGATCCATAACAAATTGTAATATCAAATTTTTAATTATGCCAAAAAAATAACCACTACCCATTCCTATAACAACCCGCTTAATTGTCAAAACTCAAAATCAAAAATTCATTTTTTTCTTTTTCATTCAGAAAATCCACAAGCGGTTTCCAAATAACCACAAAACTATTTACATTCTTGTTCCTAATTAGGGCAATTACTATGTTATTATCTCTGCCAATTCCTTCATTTTTTTCAGTCCTTCACTGTGGGGATTAATGCTTTTTTTCATTTTTCCCTGTTTCTTAAGTACATGCAGGATTGGATCTAACTTGGGCATTTAGACTAGATCCACTGAAATCAATGGATACAAAATATGAGATGTATAAATGTATGACAGCTTGAAATTTAATCCATTAGTACATCATTATCTTTATCAAATATCACAGTTAATATCTTCTGTGCTTCGTATGTTCTGTTCATGGACTTTAGAGCTCTTAGAAGCCCCAAATGATGAGCAGATTGGGGAAGTCCTGAAGAGTTTTTAATTGAGGCAAGAGAAAATGAGGTTCTCTCATTTCGGTTATCTGAATCCATAAATTCAAATGTAGCTCAGCCTGATGCAGAGCTTTATGTAAAAAAATATGCATGCTGAAATGTTACTTGTGCATTCTCAGGAAGTGTCACAAGTGTCAGCTTTGGAAGCCATATTAACACCAGTTTTTTCAGGAACTCTGACTACAAGATATTTAAAAATTATACAATAGAATATGGCTATTTTTTAATAATGGCAAGTCAATTGCACTTTTTGAATTAGAGTAACACTAACCAATCAATAACTATAAAATACAAAATTCAAGTAAACAGATGGCATTTTAAATAAAAAAATCCAGCACTGTATAAAGTATACTTTGCCTCTAACTAAACAATAACACATTTGTTGTGTCACCATGTCATTTCTTTTTTTCAAATTTGATGAGATCACTCTTAAACTACTACATTCATATTTTTCACCATCATGATTGTTCTAAAAGTTTATTACAGAGCCTTTAACTAAACTATTCCTTCAAGTTAACCTGAATAAAATGTTTCGCTTGAATCAAAGTGTCAGCCTTTTGATCAATCAATGGCTGCCCAACTCATGATGGTCCTTTCAATCAGTCCATTATTGGCCCCAGTTACATCCTGGACAGGGGGTGAAATAATGGAAAAGAGTTTCCTAGCTACTGATTGGGAGGATTGACTAAGAACCAGGCTGGATAAATTAGGGAGGGGATGGGCACTATTCTGGTTGAGAAATAAAATAAAAATATGAGAGAATTATAGAGAGAACTTCCCAGATTCTGGAGAAAAAGTGGTGCAGACTAATTTGAGAAACACTAGGATATGAAGAATGTATGTGGAGGAGGAGGAGGAGGAGGAGGAGGAGGAGGAGGAGGAGGAGGAGGAGGAGGAGGAGGAGGAGGAGGAGGAGGAGGAGGAGGAAAAAGAAAAGAAAAAAAAGGAAGTCTCCTAAAATTAATTTAATAGGGTAGAAAATCCTTTGAAATATGATGGAAATCAGGTTTTCTGAATCAACAAAATGTATTTGGAAAGATTGAAATCAGATAAACCCTGGAATTCTGTGGGGTGGATCAGATTATATTTGGATGTCTGGGTTTCCCCTCAGAAATGGTCAGGTGGGTCCCTGCACAGAGACATTACTGAGCACCTATCTTTTGTTGAGAGATTAAAATAAGATTTTCTTTTTCATTATAGGTTGAATAGAAAATATATTATACAGAATGGAGAATGGATGGACATGGACCATACGACTAGAGCCTCCCGTGAAAATACTGCTTCGTGCTTGATTGTTTGATCTATGTTTATTTTAATGCAGAATGTAGTTAGGAAGAGTTGGAATTTAGTATATTTGAAGTGAAATTCTGAAGAACATTCTTTCAGCAACAATAATCTGAATTGAGGACTTTTCTCTCTTTTCAACTGAAAAATGATACAAGAATGAAAATATATGAATCAAACCCTCAAACCCTCACAGCTTCAATCTCAAACGGTCTACCGTGGACCTCATCCCATTCTTACGAGGTCCTTAAAGGAGGTGTGCATAAGCGCACTAGCATGCCCACCGACCCTGTCTTATTGTCCCCATTTATCTGTATTTACTTCCTTTATTCATGTTTATGTTCATATTTGTTATCCTGTACATGTTTGACAAATAAATAAATAAATAAATCTGTTCATGGAAATGTGGACAATCAATCATAACAATTTTTACATTGTGTATGTATTATCCTCATTTGCAATCCAAATAAAGGAAGGAGATATTGATTGATGACCACACAGATTAAAACTATTCTGTTTTCAATGGAAGGGATTATTTATAGCTCAGAGTGAAACTGTGCTTCATGCTTTCTGAGCCTGGTTGTTCTCTTGCAGATGCCTCAGCTTCTAGCACTGAACATGTTACCTAGTTGGATAATGAAATGTCTGTAACACAACAATTGAGTTCAAAGATAACAAGGATTTCACTATTTTCTTTTCTTTGGTTTATCATACAGTCATAGAGGCATTTAAAACATATCAGAATTTATTGGAATTTGTGAAATGATGTACATATGATTCTGTCCAATTTTTTGACATTTTGTCAAATTGTCATATCTACATGGTAATGCAGAATTCTGACTAGTGTAGTAATACACTTTATTTTAAGCGAGTATAGAAAAAGAAGTATGAACCACCTTTGAAAGTACTATTTTGTTGTGCTTAAGTATCTTTCCCTCTCCCCTCTCTCTCCCTCCCTTCCTCCCCCCCTCCACAGTCACCCATCCAGCAGGATTCATATGAATTGTATTGTTGCTTCTGCGATGTACTGCAAACTTTATTTTATTTCTGTTTTCACTGTTTTATTCTCAGAGGATTTCTGAGATTCCAGTTCAAAGCTGATGGCAACATAAGGAGTCTGACAAGAAAGAAATGTTTAGGAAAAGAAAGAAACATTTTATGCCATGGTTACCGATAGGAGATATCAAAACAAAAAGCCAAATGAGGATCAAAGAAACAAGTGAAGTTTAGGACTAAAAATTCAGTGTTGGTAGGTAATCAGCAGTCTGTGGAAATCCAAAGAGAGAACCAATGAAATTTAGGAGAAACATCTTAGCTAAATAACCAATCAGATCATGAGACAACATATATGTATCAGAAAGGGCACGGTCAGATTTCCCAATCAGGTTTAGGACCTCAACTATTTCCAGTGGAGGGAATGAGATGACATCCTCATACACTCATCCCTAGACTACAGCCAGTGCCACCTCCACTCCCATCTTCTTGCTCCAAAATGAAAAAAAAAGTCCATTCTAGCTTCTTCCAGATCTAGCAATGCTTCCCACTTTGCCTGTTCCTCATTTCTTCCATCTGGGCCTTCAGATGGCCACTTGGTGCAGTGGAACGGATGGCCTCTCTTCCAGGTTAATGACTACTACTCTGCATAGCCATTTGGGCCTGGACTCTTTAATATCCCATTTTGCTTCACTCTTTTATTCTCTCTCTCACAAGTTCACAATGGAATAGTGAAACTGCTGCAACTTCTTTCTTCTGGATTCTTGAATAGTAGTTGTTTTCTTCCACATTTTTTGAAGCCCACCCCAGGCCTTAGCAATAATAATCATTACTATACAATAGAGTTTGCAATTCATTTTTTGCAAAATCAAATCTATAACTTTGTAAATATATAAACATATATATTTACATATTTTACAAACATATTTTTCTAATTCCAACTCCTCTTTAGGTCACAACGATTCTTCAGCAGAAAGAAAAACTTTTGCTGTTTAGAAATTCTTCCCTTTCCTTACATCCTCCTGCACTCTTGGTACTTTTATCTGAGCTTGAAAACCATCTAAGAATTATAAGACTTCAATGGATGCATAGATATTATATTGTCTATTATATTTAACAACTTTTAATGCTTAAATACACTTGCATGAGGAACAGGGCTAGGAAAGATTGGCATTTAATATTCTTATTTAAAGGGACACTTGGCCACTGATTTTGCCTTAATTATTTTCTGATTTATCTTTGATTTCAACTGTACTACATTTGCTTCATTTTATTACCCATTATGAAATCTATATACTATCAGAGCAGAACTCAACAGGGTTGAACTCAACATGTAAGTCTGATTTTACATCATGCTCTCACAATTTTTCTATAAATTGTTGCTGATTTGCCTGTTATCTCAGTAATGTGAACTGATTTTTTTTTCAGGGTAATTTATCTCAGGGGCCATTTTCTTTCTACTTGATGGAGGTTTGTAAAATAAAAGGGATAATCAAATTGAACTTCCAAGGAGAAATGGGCATTCTTATTCTTCAAACAAGACAGAAATCCTTTGAGATTTTTAAAATAGCACAAAGCACCAATCCAGTTTGAATATTTTCAAATAAGCTGCATAGAGCTAAGGTGATTACAAAATGAAGGCAAATTCTTAGAGACATAACTGAATTTGGAGACCATATAACACAAAATCTGGAGCATTTGTTATAAATAATAAGTTACTAGATGGTAAGGTAAAATTAAGAAACTGAAAAAATTAAATATTTTATTATTATTAAACTGATGATAAACTGAACAACTAATTGATATGCAACAATGGGAATTTCAATGGAAAAAATATGTAAAATTTACACAGAATATTACATTTGAAAAAAAAATGGTATGTTTTATTCATCACATATTTAGTGGTGCTATTATGAACCCAGGAATTTTGGAGAATGCTTTATAATAAATTGAAATAAATTCTACAACTGGAACTTCCTCTTCAGCCACCCAATTTTTAAAAAATTAAGTCTCATTAAACTTTCTATTCCTACATATTGATCTGGCCCTGCATATAGTTATAGCTGCAAGGATGCTGTAGAGCAGGGGTCCCCAACCACCGGGCCGCGGACCGGTACCGGTCCGTGGAACATTTCCTACTGGGCCGCCGGTTTGTTGGGCGTCGCCATCTTGTTTGACGAGAAAATGCTTCCGGGTGGTTTTCCCTGGAAGGAAGACATGCCATGTTCCTATTCTGGTTAAAATTAAAGAATGTTTAACTGCTGGTCTACCAAGATTTAAGGACATGAATTGATTTCTCCTGCTGCCTCTTTGGGATTTCTGCATTAGATTAGCCTTCCACAAGTTAGATGGCATTGAACTGAGATGTATGAAATGTAGCAGCACATCACTAAACAGAATTGTTAACGTGGATTCTGCTTTTTTTTTGTCAGTATTCTTCCCCTAAACTGTGCCAATTGTACTTTGGAAGACAGGGGAAGAGCACAAACATTTAACATGACAGCAAGTTTATATAAAGTGGTTTATATGAACTATATGTATTCAAAAATATGTTCTCAAATATTACATTTTTTTCCCTTGAAGGCTCGGGATCAGAAGGTGACTGGGGATCTGGAAGCTGCTCATCGCTATATTTCCAAAGCCAAATGCTACAACATCCTCGCCACAATGTGGAGTGTGGTGCTACCATTGGTGCTCATTGCTTTGGTGATTACAGGTGTCCTTCACCTTTCCAAGCTGGCTCAGGAATCCATGGACTATTTGGCTTACAGACTGTTCCCAGGGGATGCTGAGGACAAAAAGTGAGGTGGAAACAAGAGTTGGGTAAAACTCAAGCACTGCACAATACAAAACCTCTACCGGCTTCTGATCTGGGTCATCTAGTTCACTACAGCAAAGCATTAATCAAGCCTAGGACTCCTTTCTCAGAAAATGCTGCAGATGTTCATCCTTGGTGTCCTTCATAAACTTGTGGCTGAATTGTTCTGTCTCTGCTCTGCCTCACACTTCTCTCTTTATTTTCCTCCCTAGCTTTCTTATATTCTGTGGGATCTGCACACATTTTGGGTAAGCAGACATGCAGAACTCAAAGAAAGCAGGTAAAAAAGGTAGCCTAATAAAAAATTATTATTATTATGCTTCTGGAAACTGATTTGTATTTATAAAGATAGCCTTGTTTCTTTCAAATTACTTGCTAATATGTTTCTATCTATAGGATTAATAACAAGATATATTAGCTAAAACAGATTTTTTAAGCTGATCTTTTTTATGTTTTATTTATGGTGAGATCCCAGGACAAGCAATCTTGAAATGAATAGTTAATGGAATTTAATCAATCTGGCATATGCAGAAAATCAATGAGAGGGTTTATTTTATTTTATTTTTAACAAAGGTGTAATTTAAGTTCAATAATAAATTCTCTCAACCAAGAGTTAGATTCCCCATTGAACTTAATGGTATTTTCTTCTTAATAACATTTTAAAAGATCGCACTGTTAATCTATAAGCCAGAAAACGAAGTAATAAAATGTTTTATCATGCATTGACACAATAGGTGGAGAGTCTTTTACAAAAGTCTTCCCCAATTGACTATATTTGCTAAGTGAGGCTAAGTCAGAAATATCTAAAAGGCATGTCAGAATAAGAACATTTGTCACTTGGGCATTTTTTTAGTTAATGTAGACGACAAGGTCAAGGCCCATTGAATAATTCTAATGGTTTGGTATTGGTGTGGGAGGGTGCTCTCTTAGATTACTTAGGAGCAAGCCCTCAAATCTTCCTTAGAGTCCTATTTGGTTCCTTACATGTTGCTGATGTCAATTTCTCTTTATACAAATAGTCCTTGACTTACAACCATTCATTTAGTGGCTGTTTGAAGTTACAATGGCACTGAAAAAAGTGACGTATTACCATTTTCCACATTTATGACTATCCCCATTGTCATGTGATCAAAATTTGGACGCTTGGCAACCAGTTCATATTTATAACGGTTTCAAGGTTCTGGGGTCACGTGATCACCTTTTGCGACCTTCTGACAAGCAAATTTAATGTGGAAGCAAGATTTACTTTTCAACTGTGTCAGTTAACAACTGCGGTTACTCACTTAACAACTGTGGCAAGAAAGGCCATAAAATCTTGCTTACAGCTGTTTTGCTTACCAACAGAAATTTGGGGATCAATTGTGGTCATAGGTCGAGGATTACCGGTAGTTGCTATTTAAGTACAGAACTGAGGCAGCACACTAGTCTTCTCTACATTTCAATGTTAATATAAGTAATTATTTTAATCTGGGTCATTTTTCAACCTATGATTTATTCTAACCTAAATAAAAAAGAGAGAGAGAGAAAGAAAGAGAGGGAGGGGGAGAGGGAGAGAGAACTCTGTAATATACACTTGAAGGTATAAAATTGTACAGAATAGTATCTGAAGCAGAAGAATTAGGGGTATGTGCTTGCAGTGCTGTTCAAAAAAAAGTGAAGCTGACACATAAAGTATTTTAGCTTTCATTATGTGGTAGTGGCAGCCATCTTGCCTCTTTGACACTCTTTATTCTCTCCCTGGAAATGTCCTTGAGAAGAGCTGTTGTTATCAAGCAGAAAAGAAAATCCTTGACTGTTTAGTACAGGGGTCCCCAACCTCTGGGCCACAGTCCACTACCAGGCTGTGGCCTATTTGCAACCGAGCCGTATGAGCGGTGGACTGGCACACATGCACGCATGCCTCACTGCTCTCAGGAGTTAAGCTGTGCACGTGTGTGCCGGCCTGCCTCTCACATGGACTGGTTCCCCTCTACTTCCCCAGGCTGGCCTCCAAGCTGCAAAGGTTGGGAACTGCTGGTTTAGAGTGAAAGGTGGTAACTTCCAACTGCAATCTCAGAGTTTTTCAAAACTAGCGATAGGAGATAATAGAATCTACTGCAAACGTAATTTGGACCCAAAATCTATTTTCTCTAAATCAGAGGTGTCAAACTCGCAGCCCTCGGGCTGGATGCGTTACATGCTGGCTCCGCCCTCACCCGGTTTTAGCGAAGGGGAAAAAAGTCCCAATATGTCACCGTGACACCGCCATGATGATGCAAGTTTGACACCCCTGCTCTAAATAGTCATGACTTAAGTGGGCCTGCAGCTTTAACTGAATAACTTTCTTAACGTACAGTTAAAGGCAATTTTGGGCAAGTCAAACAGATGGAAACTAATCTAGGAAAGAAGCAACCTGGAATTAAGGAGAAACTTCCTAACAGTGGGAACAATTAACCAGTGGGACAGCTTGCCTCCAGAAGTAGTAAGTGCTTCATCACTGGAGGCTTTTAGGAAGAGACTGGACAGCCACCTGTCTGAAATGGTATAAGGTCTACTGCTTTAGCAGGGGGCTGGATTAGAAGACCTCCAAGGTACCCAATTCTATTCTGATTCTGATTCAGAAACATCTGTGTTATTCTTTCCTTTACTAAATAAATGTGATGCACTGCAGTGTTGAAACTGGATCAGGATATATTGTACTAATCTCTGCTTAATAAAATGCATAAACGATGCACCTATTCTAGATCTGAAACAATCCGAATATTGCTTCAGATCTGGAATAGGAGATTGCTGCTGTATCCTCAGACATTTCTTAACCAAGCTTTTATTATAATAACCAAATATGTTAACTTTCTTTCACTTAGCAAAGGAGGAAGATATAGTCCACTTATATTATTACAGAGAAACAGTACTTGCATTTGCTACCAATATAGAAGGATAATAAAATAACTCAAAACTCACCTATTGATTCACAACCTCTACTTTACATTCCTCTGAGGCTCACCCATCTTTAGATTCTTGGTTATGCCCAGGAACAAGGATTGTAATGTAGTACAAAGACTCTGTAATTTACTGGTTTCTCTTTTCTCTTTTGCCTCGAACATTTGTTTTAAAAGCAACCCCTAGCATAAAAAAGTCCTCTTTAATATTGGATGCACACGGCCCCCACTAGTTTGTTTGCCCTGGCTATGTGTTAGCCCTTTGACTGCCTGGGTTGAAAATTTATTGCATAGCATAGCTATTTCAGGATAATAACAGAGAAGCTGCTGTTGCTGGTTTTTGAAGTCTGTGTGGCTAATGGCTACCTTGTTTACTATTGCTGAGACATCTTACCAAGCACCATGTTTCCAGCTGTTTTGCTGGATGGTGGCATGAGATTTTTATTTTTATTTTTTTTATTTATTTGATTTGCCAATTGTTTACAAGATAATAAGTATAAGTGTATACATAGTTGTGAATACATGAAATGGGTACATATAAGAAAAATAAAAGAAGAATAAGAGAAACAATAGGACAGGGACGGTAGGCACGTTGGTGCGCTTATGCACGCCCCCTACAGACCTCTTAGGAAAGGGGTGAGGTCAATAGTAGACAGTCTAAGGTTAAAGTTTTTGGGGTTTGGGGAAGAAACTACAGAGTCGGGTAGAGTATTCCAGACATTGACCACTCTATTGCTGAAGTCGTATTTCCTGCAATCAAGTTTGGTGCGGTTAACTTTGAGTTTGTATCTATTGTGTGCTTTTGTGTTGTTATGGTTGAAGCTGAAGTATTCATTGACAGGTAGGACATTGCAATGTATGATTTTATATACCATGCTTAAATCAGACCGAAGACGGCGTAATTCAAGGTTTTCTAGTTCTAGAATATCAAGTCTGGTGGCATAAGGTATTCTACAACGAGTAGAGGAGTGGAGAACTCTTCTTGTGAAATATTTCTGGACTTTCTCAATTGTGCTAATATCAGATATGTAATGTGGGTTCCAGACTGATGAACTGTATTCGAGTATTGGTCTAGCAAATGTTTTGTATGCTCTGGTTAGTAGTGTGATATTACCAGAGAAAAAGCTACGTAGGATTAGGTTAACAACTCTTAATGCCTTTTTGGCTATGTAGTTGCAGTGGGCTCTAGCACTTAGATCATTCGAGGTGAGTATTCCAAGGTCCTTTACAGAGCTTGGGTCATCAACAAGATCTTGACTATTCAGCTTGTATTTTATTTTCTGATTTTTTTTGCCAATATGTAAGACAGAGCATTTATTTGTTGAGATTTGAAGTTGCTATTTGTTTGACCATTCTGATACATAGTCAAGATCTTTTTGTAGGGTAGCAGTATTGTCTGTGGTATTGAACAGCTTTACATCATCAACGAAAAGAACGCAATTGCTCTTAATATGATCACAGAGGTCATTTATGTAGAGTATGAAGAGAGTTGGTCCTAGAACACTGCCTTGGGGGACACCACTATTGACAGGTACAGAATTTGATAGGACGCTCCCAATTTTGACCATTTGTTGTCTGTTTGCCAGGAATGCTTCTATCCAGTTATTCAGTTGTCCAGAGATACCATAGGATTTTATTTTTAGGAGTAGTTTGTCGTGTACCACTGAATCAAAGGCTTTACAGAAGTCTATGTAGATTGCATCTATTGCTTTGCCCTGGTCGAGTTGTGTCGTCCATATGTTTTTTGCAGTGTAAGAGTTGCAGATTACAGGATAGTTTTTTTCTGAAACCAAATTGTTTATTGGAGAGTAGGTTGTTTGTCTCTAAGTGGAGGATGATGGATTGGTTAATAATTGATTCCATGACTTTACAGGTGACGCAGCATAAGGAGATTGGTCTGTAATTTTCAACTAGGCTTGGGTCTCCCTTTTTGAAGATGGGGATGACTGTGGCTTGTGACCATAGGTTAGGCAAGGAGCTGGTCCTGAAAGATTTTTCAAAGATTATGCTTAGAGGTTTGGCTATGGCAGTGGATAGCTTTTTTAAGAAGTAGGCACATATTCCATCCGGTCCAATAGATAGAGATGGTTTTAGATTGCGTAGTGCTTTTTCAACATTGTCTTCTGTAAAATCGATATGTATTAGATCATTGTTGTTATCTGTGGTACGGCTAGGAAATACTGGGCATGATCCATTGCTGTTTACAAATACTGAGCCGAAGAATGTGTTAAAGAGGTTGGCTTTAATGGTGTCGTCGTTGCAGTCTTTACCATCAGGTCCTATCAAGGGTGGGATGGACCTTGAGTCTTTTAGTTTGTTGTTTACAAAATTGTAAAAAGCACGGGTGGAATTGGTGCTTAGAAGGTTTTCCTCTTGTTTAATGTGATAATTGGTGCATTCAGTCTTTATCTGGTGGCATAAATTTTTGTATCGGCTTTTGAAATTGGCAACGTGACCAGATTTGTTTTTCCGCCAGAGTGATCTCTTTTTGGATTGAAGTTTCCTTATTGTTATGGGTAATCTGCTTTTTGTTTTGTTTTGGGAGTTGTTGTTGGTACATATAGTTTGATGACTCTTTTGACTTCAAGTAAAAATATGTTGTAATGGTCTTCAACAGTATTGCATCCAGTGAATAGAGATTGCCAGTCAAGGGATGAGAGATCGTTGTCTATAAGATCATAGTTGCCTTTTTTGAAGTTACAATTGGGGATTACATCATTGTGGTGATTTTTTGTGTGGGCGTATGTTGAGACAAAAGTCAATCATATTGTGGTCACTGCTGGAAAAGGGTTCTTTAGTTTGTATTCCGTAAATTAAATTCAAACTATTGCAGAAGATGAGATCGAGGCAGTTGTTTAGTCTAGTGTTGTTGGTTACTAGTTGTTCCAGTCCCAGATTTGTAATAGCATTGTAGAAGGTTGTGTGTATGATTTCAGTTGTACATTCATTTAGGGTCCAGTCAATATGAGGTAGATTGAAATCACCAAGAAAGATAAAAGGGTATTGGCAGGATGCAGCCCATGTTAGTAATGTATTTAGCTTGTTTACATGTTCGATGTCATAATCAGGTGCTCTGTAACATAGTAAGAATCGAATTGTGATATTTAAGGATAGTTCACAGATGATGGTCTCAGGAAGAGCAAGCTCCTGGGTAACTTGGATATTTTTAGATGTAAGGACTTTTTATAGAAGATAGCAACACCACCTCCTCTACGAATTTCACGATCTGATCGGTAAACATGATAGTCCCTTACTGTGGTAATGGAGTCAGGGAGAGATGCATTGAGCCATGTTTCACAGACAAATATAATGTCGAATTTAGCCATATTTAGTAGGAGGAAAAATTCAGGTATTTTATTCACGAGGCTTCTTGCATTGAGTAGTTTGCATTTAAGGCCAGTAGTAGTTGGAATTGAGGTAGTTAGGGCGTGCATGCCTAGTCTTGGGTGATGGTGGATCGTGATGTGTGAGCTGTGTTAAAAGCTCATTATTATCTCATTATTATCAGCTAAATGTTGCAGCCTGGGCATGGGAAACCAATGGGATATGCCATTTGCTAACAGCTCCTTTTCATTTGCCGGTGTCTTGATTGGGCAACGTGGAAGAACTGGGTGGGCAGAATTTTCACTTTCCTTAACTTCTAGGTTGATTCCCAGATATAGGTTATAGAATAACAGAGTTGGAAGGGACCTTAGAGGTCTTCTAGCCCAACCCACTCTTCAGGCAGGTGACCCTAATGTCAGGATTCCAAGCAATAGAGCCAAGTGTCCAAGATAGCTTCGGTCAGGTCAGCTTCAGGGTTGACACCTATACAATTTCAGACAAATGGCTGTCTTCTTGAAAATCTGTGTGGTCAAAAGGATTCTGGTGTATACAGGATTTAGAATTTCTGTTTATTCAGATTGCCATTGAACGTGAGCTCCCGCTCAGCATTTTATTAAGGCTGAAATCTTAGATTCCCTTCTTTGTGAATGCAGTGGGGTTTCCTTCGGAGCAAGCCTGCAGGTAAATGGCTGTGTATAACTAGAGATCTCCTAGAAGAGCAGCTCACAGCCATTTCTAGCTACTTGACACATGTTCAACGTATTGCCTTTTATAATGTCAACTATTATTGCAAGACAGCGATCCTGAAATCACACTGAAATAACTTCCTTTGAGTGAGAGTTTTGGTTTGTTTCTGTGCATATTTATTTAGAAGAATACTGTTGTTCAAAAAATAGTTAACAATTTCAATAAGCTTCAATATTTTTTCCCCACCAAAAAAAAATCAATGGGAGTTTTAAAAGGACTGACATTGGATTTTGCTTCACATGTATCAAACTTAGATAAGTGGCAGAACTGCTATGTCTTACATGGAGGTTCCTGCTGTCAGTCATAGAAATTACCTTAGATTGGAGAAAGATTTCTCAAAACGAATTTAAAAGGCCATTTATAATGCTTCAGCCCTACATATTACTTCAAAAATCATCCTTCTGGCGGCAGCTCAATGAAGAAAAAGACAACTTCTATTCCCTGAACCTGCCCTAAAGGGCTTCAGAACAGTTGTGGGCATTTGGTGATTAAGGGATGAGCGTTTTCTCTACTAAAGACAGGTCCTGAGTTGCCGCCAGCCTAATTACAGGGCTCCCAAGGTTCATTTCACTCCCTTGTTAAACGTTCCCAAATGCTGGCTTGATGGTCACAGGGGTTCTGGGCTTTTTATGTATGAGGTCTAGTTTGGGATTCGTGGGATTTATTTGGATAAAACCAGATCTTAGCAAAATAACAACTGGTGTGTGAATGCTAGTTAGGGAAACATGATACAGTTTGGGTAGAAATAAATAAGCAGCCTGTAGAAAGTTAGCACCCACCCCTCTCCTAGATGAGTGAAATATTCTAGGAAATATTAAAAAGGCAGAACATTTCCCCTGAAAGAGAAATAAAATCTCAAAGGAAACAGAAACTCAGCCCCAGCTCCCTGCCCCCAGCAGATATTTTCATGCCAGCTTATCTACAAGACAAAATACATGACCCTCTAGGACATAATAGGATTATCTAGCTCACCACATGGCACAACCAAACCCCTCAATTACTTCACCCAGCAAGGTTCAACCAAACTCAATTCAGACAAACATGACTTCACATGGGAGTCTGCAACCAATAGGATACATGCCCTTGCCACGGGAACAGAACGCTCAAGGTCAAAGCTCAAGAGAGGGTATAAATAACATTCACTCTCCACTCCATGTGGTCATTTATCCAGGATTTCAAACCCATGTGGTCCTGTTCACCATTAAACCATCCTTCCAAGCAGCCTCCATATTTCCGGTGTCTTTCTTCCCACTCAGAACTGAACCCAGATGGACATTTCTTCCAACAAGCCAAAAAAACAAGTGTCCATAATCTGGAATAAGCACCAGTTTACCTTTGTCACCAATTAACTGCAGTCTAGGCTGAAATTTCTTAAGAAATGATTGGGAGCAGCATGGAGAATAAGTAGTTTACCCTGCAGTACAGAACTGACAACCTGCTCAGGACCTGAATGTAATTTGTAAAAAAAAAAAAACATGGCCTTAATTCTTATAAATATGATTGAGGGCTGCCTTTGGAGTAGTTAGAACACATATGAGAGAAATAGACAAAAATCCATTGTGATTTGTCCTACATGAGTCGGGGGAGGCAGGGAAGGAGAAAGGTTATCCTTGAATGTCAGAAAAGTGGACTTCTCTTTATTTATTTATTTATTTATTTTATTTATTTGATTTGCCAATTGTTTACAAGATAATAAGTATAAATGTATACATAGTTGTGAATACATGAAATGGTTACATATAAGAAAAATAAAAGAATAAGAGAAACAATAGGACAGGGACGGTAGGCACGTTGGTGCGCTTATGCACGCCCCCTACAGACCTCTTAGGAAAGGGGTGAGGTCAATAGTAGACAGTCTAAGGTTAAAGTTTTTGGGGTTTGGGGAAGAAACTACAGAGTCGGGTAGAGTATTCCAGACATTGACCACTCTATTGCTGAAGTCGTATTTCCTGCAATCAAGTTTGGTGCGGTTTACTTTGAGTTTGTATCTATTGTGTGCTCTTGTGTTGTTATGGTTGAAGCTGAAGTATTCATTGACAGGTAGGACATTGCAATGTATGATTTTGTATACCATGCTTAAGTCAGACCGAAGGCGGCGTAATTCAAGGTTTTCTAGTTCTAGAATTTCAAGTCTGGTGGCATAAGGTATTCTACAGCGAGTAGAGGAGTGGAGAACTCTTCTTGTGAAATATTTCTGGACTTTCTCAATTGTGCTAATATCAGATACGTAGTGTGGGTTCCAGACTGATGAACTGTATTCGAGTATTGGTCTAGCAAATGTTTTGTATGCTCTGGTTAGTAGTGTGATATTACCAGAGAAAAAAGCTACGTAGGATTAGGTTAACAACTCTTAATGCCTTTTTGGCTATGTAGTTGCAGTGTGCTCTAGCACTTAGATCATTAGAGGTGAGTATTCCAAGGTCCTTTACAGAGCTTGGGTCATCAACAAGATCTTGACTATTCAGCTTGTATTTTATTTTCTGATTTTTTTGCCAATATGTAAGACAGAGCATTTATTTGTTGAGATTTGAAGTTGCCATTTGTTTGACCATTCGGATACATAGTCAAGATCTTTTTGTAGGGTAGCAGTATTGTCTGTGGTATTGAACAGCTTTACATCATCAGCGAAGAGAACGCAATTGCTCTTAATATGATCACAGAGGTCGTTTATGTAGAGTATGAAGAGAGTTGGTCCTAGAACACTGCCTTGGGGAACACCACTATTGACAGGTACTGGATTTGATAGGACGCTCCCGATTTTGACCATTTGTTGTCTGTTTGCCAGGAATGCTTCTATCCAGTTATTCAGTTGTCCAGAGATACCATAGGATTTTATTTTTAGGAGTAGTTTGTCGTGTACCACTGAATCAAAGGCTTTACAGAAGTCTATGTAGATTGCGTCTATTGTTTTGCCCTGGTCGAGTTGTGTCGTCCATATGTTTTTGCAGTGTAAGAGTTGCAGATTACAGGATAGTTTTTCCTGAAACCAAATTGTTTATTGGAGAGTAGGTTATTTGTCTCTAAGTGAAGGATGATGGATTGGTTAATAATTGATTCCATGACTTTACAGGTGACGCAGCATAAGGAGATTGGCCTGTAGTTTTCAACTAGGCTTGGGTCTCCTTTTTGAAGATGGGGATGACTGTGGCTTGTGACCATAGGTTAGGCAAGGAGCTGGTTCTGAAAGATTTTTCAAAGATTATGCTTAGAGGTTTGGCTATGGCAGTGGATAGCTTTCTTAAGAAGTAGGCACATATTCCATCCGGTCCAATAGATAGAGATGGTTTGAGGTTGCGTATTGCTTTTTCAACATTGTCTTCTGTGAAATCGATATGTATTAGATCATTGTTGTTATCTGTGGTACGGCTAGGAAATATTGGGCATGATCCATTGCTGTTTACAAATACTGAGCCGAAGAATGTGTTAAAGATGTTGGCTTTAATGGTGTCGTCGTTGCAGTCTTTACCATCAGGTCCTATCAAGGGAGGGATGGACCTTGAGTCTTTAGTTTGTTGTTTACAAAATTGTAAAAAGCACGGGTGGAATTGGTGCTTAGAAGGTTTTCCTCTTGTTTAATGTGATAATTGGTGCATTCGGTCTTTATCTGGTGGCATAGATTTTTGTATCGGTTTTGAAATTGGCAACGTGACCAGATTTGTTTTTCCGCCAGAGTGATCTCTTTTTGGATCGAAGTTTCCTTATTGATATGGGTAATCTGCTTTTTTGTTTTGTTTTGGGAGTTGTTGTTGGTACATATAGTTTGATGACTCTTTTGACTTCAAGTAAAAATATGTTATAATGGTCTTCAACGGTATTGCATCCAGTGAATAGAGATTGCCAATCAAGGGATGAGAGATCGTTGTCTATAAGATCATAGTTGCCTTTTTTGAAGTTACAATAGGGGATTACATCATTGTGGTGATTTTTGTGCGGATGTATGTTGAGACAAAAGTCATGAATCAGTTTATTTATGAGTTTATTTATTTATGAATCAGTTTGAATAATCTGCATCTATGGGAAGTGCTTTGCCCTTAGCAAAAAAGAGAGGACAGAAACTATGGCAAAATGCTTTACCAGTGCAGTAACAACAGAGTCAATATGCTCCACTTCATTACATAGATGTTTTGCTTGTTCAGAATCTTAGAATATAATCCCAATTCCAATAGACCAAATGCAGCATAAGGGAATTTGTTGGAAGAGATTTTCATATAAAAATCAGCCAATGTTCATTTAGGATAAAAAATTCACCTGGAAGTCAATCTAAAGTCCATCATTGGAAAAAGAAAATGTTGAATCCCAGGGGAGCAAATTCCATAATGCACAATGAATGGCCATTACAGAATCTACATATATTACAGGTGTTAATTATGCATATTAAGTAGTAGTTATAAGCAAGAAATACAGTTTTGGGTCCTGGAGTGGGATCCACTTGTAAAACATTTGGGATACTGGGTCTCATTCAAAGGCTCAAAGTGTTTCAATTTGTCCAGATTATTCATCATTGCAAAATAACCTCCTAGAGGTTATTGCTATAGAATAAGATATTGCTATATCAAAAGTTAGTATACATTAGCAAATATGACCAAAACCATATTTAAGGTACATAAAAAGCTAGAATCCATCACAAATAAGTGGCATAATACACTAGTAAAAGAGGAAGCAATGAATTAAATAAAACATAAGCTAAATAAAAATGAAAAAGGTTTCTGTCCAAACTGTGGTCTTGTACAAATTCTCAGGGTGCAAGTTAGAAATAATTATATATGATAAAGGACAAGGTTGTTCTTTCCATAAGTCTAATAAGGTATGAAAGGAACAGAGGTGTGATACATGTAAACTGGTGCTTTTCAAACTTGGCAATTTTAAAATGTGTTGAATTCAACTCCCCGAATGCCCTAGTCAGTATGCCACTTGGGGAAATCTGGGAATTGAAGTTCATACATCTTAAAGCTGCCAAGTTTTAGAAACACTGATATAAACCAACATAAGAGAAGTGCTTATCTACAGTCTCCTGTAGATGAAACTTACAGAGCTTGTTCTGTTGCTTCTTACAGGGGAGTTCCCAGTTAGATCTGTGAGTGATCAAAAGTTCTTTTGATCTTCAAAAGATCAAAAGCTGCCAATATGCTCCCCCCCCATCCACCTGGGTCCCCTCCATCTCTAATCAGGAAAAAAACAAAGCCACCAAAATTGAACAGAGATGAACAGCAAGGGAGGGGTGCTCTACAATGGTGGGATTCAATTTTTTTTTTTTACTACCGGTTCTGTGGGCGTGGCTTGGTGGGCGTGGCAGGGGAAGGATACTGTAAAACAGGGATCCCCAACCTTTTCGACGCCGCGGCCCGGTTCCGGCGTCAGCTGGGCGCCGCCATCTTTTTGACGAAAATCACTTCCGGTGGCGTCACGAGTGATTTTGATCAAATAGCGGCGCTAGCGCTCGGTGAGCTTTTCGGGTAGAAATGGCTTTCTACCGGAAAAGCTCACAGCGCTGGCGCCATCTTTTTGACGAAAAATTGCTTTTTTACCAAAAAGATGGCGGCGCCCAGCAACCAGCGGCCCGGTAAGGCTTGTTCCGCGGACGGTACCGGTCCGCGGACCGGCGGTTGGGGACCCCTGCTGTAAAATCTCCAGTCAGAAGTGGGATTTCTCCGAACTACTCAAAATTTCCACTACCAGTTCTCCAGAACTGGTCAGAACCTGCTGAATACCACCTCTGGTGCTCTACTACAAGACGTTTCTACAGGGACTAAATTGGAAAAATGTTATTCCAGTTAATGATCTCAGTGCAACTTATCCTTGAAAACTGTAAGAATGGCAGCAGCTAGAATTATTCTGGTCCAACTGCCCTTCCAATAAAGGTATACCTTTTTCAAGGCGTTATTCCCAAACTGCAACGCATGGGAGTATAGATCAGCTGCACCAAGGACTTTATGCTACCAGCACTTGCCTTCAAGATGGCACTAAACCAGGGGTGGGATTCAACCGGTGTTACTACTGGTTCGGTGACTACATTTTGCGATATTTAAATATATATTTAGATAAACAGAGAATATTTCTACCCAGTTTGAGTGATTCCAAGATTAGTCATATAGATAACAATCCACCTACCCAGAACTCCAAGTGGCAAACAAAACTCAAAATGTAACCATGCCATATAAATCCAATTTGTATGCTGCACAAAAAAAACCTTTCTCCTTTGTGATGCATACGGGAAAGAGCAGGAAAACCATAAAAGAGCACATTCTATGTAATTAACAGCTTTTGCCCATTGAACACCATACTGTCTATAGGGTGTCTTTTCCTTGCCTCAATACACTTAAGTTTTTGTACGTTTGTTTATATATTACTCCACCATAATTACAAATCATAAGTTTAGGAATATTTTGTTACCATAACAGTTTTACCCCTTATTACTGTGTACAGTAATATATAATCTTTTTAGCTTGGACAAAATTGTACTAAACCAATAAAAAAACAACAGTGTAGAACCATAAATGTGTATTTTTAAAAGGTGGATAAAATAATAATACAGTTCTGAGTGACTTGAAACACTTTCAATCAGCTAACATTTCAATAACTAAAGACAGCAGCTGACTTTTCAAGAGCTAGGTTGCTACCTCCAGCAGCAGATGTTTTTCTGACCTTTATCTTCAATTTATAGGGAATCTGGAGTTAGGCTCCGAAGAAGTGATGTTGTCTGAGGAATTCTGGGAATTGAAGTCTACTAGTCTTAAAGATGCCAAGGTTGGAGACGCCTGCAAAAGCCTTCCTCCAGGCTTTAAAACAGAAGAGGAGGACTGCTGGAAGCTCATGGTGGTAGCAGGCTGGGACAGCCTCTCGTGTGACCCAGGATGAAAACCACAGTCCCACGTGCTCCAAGGCCATGAAAATCCAGCTGTTGGGTGAGCTTCTGTTGAATGGACTTTCTTCTTGAAGCAGGATAGTTGGGGGGAAATAGTTGCCTGTGGTTATTACTTCCAGGAAGACCAGAATTGGACAACCAAATAATGAGTACTGAAACTATTTTTATTGGAGGAATATGGTAATCTTGAAATTCTGAATGTGCTTCCACTCTCCCTTGCTTTTATCATAAAGAGAACTAGGAAAGTTCGGACTGAGAACCCTTACTTACTCAAATATAATTTTCTGCTACGGACTATTTCTTACCTGACCATTGCCTTGCCTGCCATTCTTCCTCAAGCTTATTCTCACAGCCCATTACATCTACGGGCCTCATTTAGCAACCAGAAAACTTATTTGAATGCTTGTAACATGCACACAGCAGAAATAATAGCTATGCAAAAAAAGCCTGCAATTTATCTATATTAAATGACCACTCTAGTAATCTAGGCAATCTCAAGGAAGAAGTCCTGTCCACTGCTTAAAAAAGTGAATATTTAGAACCTGAAATGGACAGGTAACCTGTGGAGTTGCCAAAATCATAGGAGCGTGATGCTAAATAAATAAGTTTTGAAAATCTCCTCTTGATTATCCTCAGTTTCTGAACCATTTTTAAAGGCAGATCCCTGGAAGATGGATTGCAAAAATCTTAAAGAAGTGAGGAAAGCAGTTCTGCTTACTTTTTCTTCGCCCGGTGAAGCAAGCAGAAGTCTGTTTGCTGCACAGCAAATGGGCAAGGTTGGACAAATGAAGTTGCAGCTGTTTCTTCTTCCTAGCTGTACTGGAGAATGGAAAGACACAGGCCTGGCTGCCACCCTGCAAACTGGCACCCAGCCTCCCTATGCTTGTTGCATTTCCCAAGAGTGAATTCCCAAATATTACTGAACCACAGCTCACCTCCCACAGTCACTATAGTACCCTAAGAAATCAGGAATGCTGCTAGCTATTGCCAACAACCGATAACGTCAAGCTTTTTACAGGTTAAGCCAGAGCAACTAGATGCAAATGTTTTTTTCTTGGATAACTTTGGTTACAGCTATGGTTTGGGTGCCATCATATGTGGTTCCTTTGTTGACTTTCAAAGGTTAAAAATAGATGGAAGTGATGCCTCCCAAATGCCTTTAAATAGCCCCCTGGTTGCTGTTCACAGAAGGCTTCTCTCACTGCTGAGTTCCTCTTGCAGATACTGCCCCGTTATTTGGAAAGAAGGGAGGTTTTCTTTTTCCCAGTGAAGGGGGCTAAATGGGATTCCTGACCTAAACCAATCCTGAAATCCAGATCGCCTTTGGTGCCCAAAAAAGCCCCTGCTTCATTCCAAACACACGCAACCACCACAGCTGTGCAAGTCTACACAGGAAGAAGGCCACAGGAGGTAAAAGAGAGGCAGTGTCACAAAATCCAACACAAGGAGTTAGAACTGCCTCAGTACTGCTCCATTAGGCAGGAAGTCAGAAAAAAAAAATAGGATAAGCAACTTCAGGAGAAAAGTGTTCCTCTTGAGACTGACTAAAGTTCAGAGCTTAAGGATGAAATATCTGGCTTAATTATTTGGGAGCATTCTCTCTTATGATTATATTTTAATGGATAAAGAACATGGATGGAAATTTCTAGAGAATTCAATTTGTACATTCTTTTGAGATTGTTTAGATAGAAGCTATCCAAGTATGGATTGCCCTCCCTCCCCCGAAGATATTACCAGAATGAAAAATGCCTCAGTGTGGGTTTTGACTCCCAGTAGGCTTGAGTTGGGTAGGATTAGATTCCAGCCTAATCACCACAGAACTGATGCTGAGAAGCAGAGCTTTTGTGTTGGTGAGGAAACATTTCAGGCAGTTCATGATCCTCTAGAATAGATCCTCATTTCAGAAACTGAATGTGATAAAATGTCTGGGTAACAAGGAAAAATAAATGGGAAGTATTGGAAAACCACAAGAAGGCCCTTCACAAGCACATCCCAAAGAAATGGAAATAGTTTATGCAAAGCCAGTTATTTACAAAGTCATCTACTGTGATAATTTGGCTAGTAAAATAACATTGTACTTTATAATTTTGATGACTTTCAAAAAGAGAATAAATACAGGTAGTCCTCACCTTATGACCATAATTGAGCCCAAAATTTCTGTTGCTGAGGTAAAATTGGTTGAGAGAATTTTGCCCCATTTTATCACCTTACTTGCCACAGATGATAAGTGAATCACTGCAGTTGTTAGGTTAGTAACATGGTTGTTAAGTGAATTTGGCTTTCCAATTGACTTTGCTTGTCAGAAGATTGCAGAAGCTGATCACACAGGGGTGGGATTCAAATTTTTAACCTGTTCTGTGGGTGTGGCTTAGGTAGTGGGCATGGCTTGGTGGTCATGTGACTGGGTGGACATGGCTTGGTGGTCATGTGTATTGGCTGGGTGTCGCAACTCAATATCACTCACATCGAGGCACGCATCTCCTTGCCTGGCCTCTCATGACTTTGGGGATGCTGCAACAGTCCTAAGTGTGAAAAATGGTCATAAGTCACTTTTTTCAGTGCAATTGTAATTTTAAATGGTCACTCCACACAAGCAAAGTACTAGCAAAGGAGGGGAAAAAAACTCCAGAGACATTCCTGAGACATGAAGTCTAGTCCTGCCAAGAATGTAATAAGGGTTAACAGAGAGGCAGTATCTGTCAGCAACACCAGAATGTTTCCTTCCTGCCTTCCTTACAGGATTAGGCCAGTAATTTCTTCTAACAACCGGTTCTCCGAACTGCTTAGAATGTTAACAACCAGTTCTAGCGAATAGGTGTGAACTGGTAGAATCCCACCCCTGTGATCACATGACCCCAAGGCACTGTAACTGTCATAAATATGGGTCAGTTGCCAAGCATCTGAATTTGATCACGTGACCATGGGGATGCTGCAATGGTTGTAAGTGTGAAAAATGGTCATAAGACACTTTTTTTCAGTGCCGCTGTAATTTTGAACGGTCACTAAATGAACTGTTGTAAGTCGAGGACTACCTGTATGCAAGAATTACACTGTACAAATGATGATATAAATGTACAATACCCAGTTGGGTTGCTATAACACAATAATATTAAAGCAGAAAGGCAAAGGCATAATTTTTCAATTAAGTTTCCATGGAATTTGTATCATTCCAGGCTGTAAAATATAACATTACATACTGATTAAAGAAACATTTCTCCAGTAATATTGCTGAGACTTACAAATTAACTCTCTCTGTAATATGCCAGTAATAATGTAGAATAAGAAAATTATCAACTCTTGCTTGATAGTTTTTATATGTGTCATAAATTCTCTTTGCTTAAATTGTACCCCTCTTATTATTTTTACAAATACTTCAGAAAGGCAAACTTATCCAATACACCTTTCTCTTCCTATTTTCCCCACAACAACAACCCTGTGAGATAGGTTGGGCTGAGAGAGAGGGAATGGCCCAAAGTCATCCAGCCGTCTTTCATGGCAGAGCAGATTCTTTCTGAATCCAACCAGCAGTTGTAAAGAAGGAGACACTTTGCCCTGAAATGAAGTGAATACACTTTGCCCTGAAATGAAGTGAATACAAGTGCCCTGTACACTTGTAGAGCAGAACTGGAGAACCTACACATTTCCAGCTGTTATTAATTCCTACTTCCATCAGCAACATTGCTGGTCAAAAGTTTGTTGTAATCCAGGTCCTCCAAACTGCTCTCCCTTCTAGAAACGTGATTTGGGGAACATGGTTGCAATGCATTGTTGCATTCAACATGATCTGGTAGGATAAACAGATTCCACCCTGAAGAGAGTCTATACCTTTTCCCACACAAGGCAATGGATACTGCCTAACATTATTTCTAGGTGTCAATATCTAGTGGCGTAGTAGACCTTAGCTAAGCAGGATTCTTGCTATGCATTTTTTTCTAGGAGCTCTAGACCAAGAGTTGGAACTCGAGGAATTCCATCAACACCTAAAGTTCTCAAGGGCTGCCAGCTATAATTGTTTAGCTAGGTTAGCTTTGACTGGATTTCCACCTGGAAAATCTAGAGAAGATAGAGCTTTGTCTTATGAAAAGAGATAAATCATCAGAGAAGTTGTGTCATAGATATGCTGTCCTGAGCAAGTCACATACTCTTGTATAGATTTTGTTTTTCATCTATAGGGACTGATCTCAGTTTTGCTGGCTATGGAACTAGATTGGCTCAGTCCCACTTTTAACACATATGAATGCCCAAAGGCCATGCTGAGTGCTAGTCTAGTAGTGCTAGTGATATAACGTTCTTAAATCATAAGAGACAATATGGGCTATTCGTATTATAAGTGAACAATGTTAACACCTTCTTTTAAGGACAGATGCTCTCCTGTTCCAGCCAGTACCACCTCCAGAACAGATAAGTGTAAATCAGGAGAAGACTTGGTCATTTTGATGGTGGTTTTCTCTTTGGTGAAGGTGAAACTCAGTTTGCTTCCTAAGTAGCAAATGCCAGTAATGTTCAGCCGCTTTATGTCATCAGGATAAATAGGGTCAAACTTCAGGCAGCTTCTGGAGATCCTAGGAAGAGCAGAAAGAACTCAGTGGCTAGAATAGGGAATCCTATACATTATCACGAGCCTTGAAACAGGATCACCCAGACAATCATTCAAGATTACCATTCTTTCCCAAACAAGTGATTTTAAATCAGAGTCCAAGAATAAGTTCTTCCAATATGGGAGTGGTAGGATGGAAAAGAAAATTATTAAGGTCCAAGTTAAATTAACAAGTTTATAAAAGTAATGTTAAAGCCAAACAGCCAGAGCTTAGAGTAGAATACATTTCCAGAAACTCTGGAGAATTACCAGGCCAAAGTTAATCCTGCTAGCTAGAGTGGCTAATGCATTTTGCAACATGATTTTTGCATCATCTATGTACATACTATTCTGTGGGGCAATACCAGCAAAACAAAACAAAGTACTGATGGAAGAGAATATTTGTAGCTCAGGGTCGGGTGTGAGGTCCTTGGTGCTCTCCGAGCTTGGTTGTTTTCTTGTAGATGTTTCATCACCAAACTAGGAAACATCACCAATGCACTTGGTGGGAAAAGACAAGATGGCCTTAATCTCAGTAGCCCTGCTCAGCTAATGGTATTTCCAGTTAGCAGAAACAAAGTTTGATGATTGCAGTCAGAAGCATCTGCCCATGCACAGCTCCTGCAGTGGGGAAAGCTTGTTTTCCCCCCTACCTTGACTTCTAAAAATAGTTATCCCTGGTATCAAATCTACCTTTGGCATTTCCAAAAACCAACAGTCTAATTTTAATACAATTATATCTTTATACATATGTGTATGTGTGTGATGAGACACAAAAAGGGCTTTTGAATAGATAGTAATCACTCACAGCAAGTGCTAAATGAATTCGTTCTATCAGATTTTTGTATTGCTTTACAAAATGCTTTTAGTTACAAAACTCGCACTATATTTATTTTTTAGACGTGACTTTTCTAACCTATATCATTGCTATGTTTTTATAGGGAATTATTCCCAGTTACACATACCTTATATGCAACTTTTTCTGAACATTTGGAGATACATTTTAAGTCAAATACACAATAAGATAGCTAAGAAATAGATTAGAAGAAGCTCTAGGATTAGGGAAGCTATGCCTCCATTCATTCTGCAACACAACATGTTCTGGTATATCACATGATTTCGACTAGGAAGAAAACTGTGACAAATTTCTTCACCGCTCCTAATTTATACCTGAACCCAGCATATCCAAAGAAGATGACAGAGATGGAACTGGATAAAATTCACAACACCTTTTAGTCTTTGCATGTGTATCACAAAACGCTAACACTAGCTGCAGGACAATAGATGACCAGGTCTTTGCCATGACAGGCAGCATCTTCCCCAATTCATCTCCACTTCAACCAGCAGTAGAAAACTGGGGCGGTTCCTTCTGCTCACCTGGTCCCAGAAGACATGGCCCCAGTAGTCTTCACCGGATGTGCCGTTGGAAAGGCCTCCTGGGCTGATTCCAGAAAAAGGGAAGTTAGCAGAGCCCAGAGGAGGAATGGCACTCAGCAGGTAATACAGGCAACCATATATGGCCTGGCTGAAGGGAAGAGGGCCGTCCACATCTACACAGCAGCCTTCCCAGAGCTCTGCCCAAGCCTGGAAGTGGGACAGATATAAGGAACCAGATCCAATCAGGGACATCCCTTCACAAAAGGTCCTTTGCACAACCTCTTCAGACTCCGCTACGGCAGTGAGGAACTCCCATCTCTGCTCCTTCTGGTCTCCAGGGAGAGTCACTGATTGGGGCACCGGGGTCCAGATCATGTGTACGGTAGGCTGGGGGCCACCCTCTACTTCTGGGACTAATGTCTTCCCATATAGATAGCTAAAGAGAAAGAACAAAATGGGAATTCTTATGTTTCTCTCTGGATATTAGAGAATCTACTAAACAACAGAAACATCACTGGAATTTTATACTCATTGAGCACGAAGACTTTTTCCCCATAACCTTTGAACTCTAATCTAAACCTTTTCCATCTCCCCATTCTCCTTGTTCTTTGTATTGCTGCCTATACCTTTTAAGTGTAGTGGCCAATGGTTCTCTTCTCCCTCAAATCACTCTGCCTTGTAGATCAAGCTAGTTGGGAATTCAAGAAGTTGTAGAGCCAGCATATCTGGAGGACAGCAGGTTGGGGAAGGCAATATTAGTCAAAGTCTACTCTTTCTTATAATTCAAAGTGGCCTCTTAGCATGATAGATGTTTCCTGACAGCCTCCCTGTGTCCTCTGGAGGGGACAGCATTTATGCTCTATTCAAAACCACAAGAAAAATAACTAGGCTTTGTTACTGCAGTCTTTAAGTCCTTGGCCAGGAGCCACAGAGAAGACTCCCACAATAATACTCACTGAGCTCCCAGGAAATCTGGCCCTTTCTGCAAGTCCAGGTCTGGACTCTCTGGTTTGAACTGGGTGTGGAGATTCACTTTGATGGGTTTAGCTTCCGGAGCTGATCTTGCGATTGTTACGCTGAAAGCCAGAAGATGGATAAGAGAACGGTGGGCATAGATTCTGTGAGTAGCTGAATGTTCTGAGCACTGAGCTGTATGGATATACGTCCCTGCAGACGGAAGGAAAGGGTCAGTTTGATTGCATGCCCTAAATTCTCATGTCAAATCTACTCTGCGACTTCACATAAGGAAAAGGGTCTGACGTAAGAAATTGAAGCATGGCCGACAATATAATCCTTCTGTTATTTGATAAACTGAAATGTGAAAAAGGATCTTTGTTAGTGATTGTCTGCTTAAAAGTTAAATGAAATCCAATTCAAGGACTGAAAGATAATCTGTTGTGTCACACAATTGGTCTTTTGGATCCAGAGACAATAAACATTGTGCAAATAAAGAAATTTTATGCTTTATTATTAACTTAAGCGAACAGAATTTAAAAGCTTAACACAAAAAGCAAGCTGATACCCAGTTTCTTACAAGCTGTTAGGAGCTCCTTAGTAAGGAGAGCAGTGATACCCCATTGGGGGATGGCAATTTTCAAGTACACAGTGCTAAGTTCTGTGCAGAAGCTCTCAGCTTAAAGGCCATACTAGAGTTTTTATTAACCTGACATTGTGACTTTGTATTACCCTGTTGCTCTGGTATCCAGACTGCAAGACCTGACCCAGACAGGGTGGCATATGACTCTGGGATGGGAGTTAAAGAATCCGAGACTTTTACACATAAGAAAAAAATTGCAGCCAGGGGAACATTTCCCCCCTTTCAACTTTGTTCAGCAACCAAGAGTGAAAAATAAGCAAGTTAGCAGAGAATGAGCTCTACATTTCCAACTTTTCTTAAGTATGTCACGAGAAATCAAAATATGTCATTAAATTCCTCAAAATACAATGGATTTTCCATATTGCTGCCAAATCCATTTTCACAGAAAGGTGAAAATGTTCTCCAGATTTTGAGCACTCTGCCCTGTAATTAAAATACATTCCTATCTTGAAAATTCTCGTCTTCCTCCAGGTTGAAGGTTTTAGGCGGCTTCCCAGATAGAGAAGACATGCTGGACAACAACTCACCTCATCCTGTTGCTAATGGGGGACTACTTTGCTGCATCTGGAGATCTAGTTGGAGAGGCTGTTTTAAAAGATGCGCCTTTCAAAATAGGTTCATTTGAGATATTTTTAGATTCCTTTATGAGCTAGGAAGGGATTCAAGCTTCAGAGACCATAGCTCAGTTTGAATTTTCTATTTTCCACCCCCTTTTTCTCCTTTTTAAATCATAGCTTCACATTGTCTTTCCAAATAAAAGCTAATTTCTATATTCAGCATGTGACCCGAAGAAAGCTGCCTTGACAGGATGGCAGGAATGCATTGGCCACCAAAACAATGTAGATGAGGAGGGTGTCATTGCCACTTACCTGTCCTGGTGTCCAAACAGAAGGTCTCCCTCAGGTCATCAGCCCCTTCCACATCCATTTTGACATTAACGGGACTGGGGAGATCAGCCCGATGTGTCTCTCCAACTGCTCCATTGTACACTCCGTTGACATGAAGGATGTCCCTATAGACTCGGGTGCCCAGATAGGCATTGGTCAATGTTGGGAGGAGTCTGGCATCAGAAGGTAGAGTATCCGTGGTAAATACGGCAGGGTCTTCACCCACCACTGCCATATCAAGAAGAGGGAGGGAACAATGGCTGGAGTTCCAGCTGGAAAAAAAAACACCCCACAATATATACTCTGTGGTAGTGTTTCTCAGCCTTAGGAAGTTATGGGTGGATGTCATCTGCCAGAATCCCCCAGGTGCCTGGAATGCGCCCATCTTAAAGTTCCCAAGAGCGAGAAAGGCTGGTCTGTTTGCATGGCCTTGTGTCAAGGGATGAATTTCCATGCCCATCCTCCCCCCTCCCCCAATCTCACCTGGCACTGGGGATCATGTTAAAATCCAGGTGGAAAGAAGGAGTGGGATGGATCCATCTTGTGTGGTAAAAGGGTGTGAAGGAGACAGGCAAGTCTTAGAGAATTTTGGGAGGGGGCAATCCAGCAGCAAATCCCGATCAGCTAGTAGGGACTAATGGGAATTGTAGTCCAAAAGTTCAGTCTGCTGGTTTCTAGGGAAGAAAAGAGGCAGTCCATCTGGCCAGAAATATTCCCAAGGAACAAAAGCAGTTCTGAAAAGAGGCGCCGGTCATCCAGTCAGAAGCAGGAGGACGTCTCCTGCCCGGCCCAAGTCAGTCCGTCTAGCCTCCGATTACGGGAACTCCAGAGCTTCCGAGGACGAGGAAGCGCAGCAGCTCCAACCCTTCTTCTTCTCTCCAACTCCGGCCAAAGCTCCAGTTCGGACACACACACAGCCCTCCTGCCTCTTCCGTCTGGCGAATTTGCTGTTCGGTCCTAATGCCGCAGGGTGGAAACAGCTCCAAGCGGAGAAAGGGAGTTTCCGTAAAAATTCGCCACGCCTTTCGGGCCAAGGGACAGGAGGAGCCTCGCCGTCTCCCCCCGCCCCGGCATGGGCCCTTTTCTGTCCTTTGCATTTTTTTCTTTTTGAGACTCTGTCAGTTTGTGCCGCGAGGGGGCAGCATCTGGCCGCGCAGCGCCAAATCCGCAAACTTCCTAAGAGAGTTCCTTACTACGCAAACTTCCTAACTTCCTTAGGAAGAGGGTTTTAAAAGCCTTGGAAAAAAGTTGCGAGCGGAGCACGAAGAATCCAATGTGTTCGCTCCCCTCCCCCAAAATGTTTAGCTGGAAAATGCAAGAATAAAGATTGGCATCATTCATAACACAGAAAGGTAGACAATAATAGAGATTTTCTACCGTTTACTGTGAGAGAGTATGTTTCGTTGAAACGTGAAGAAGGAAACGTAACACAACTGCACATTCTCATCATTACTAAACAACAACAAAATCCAATAAATTTACTTTGGTATACAGACATGAAGGAATTCAAATCTTGTCAAAAATTACTAACATTTGTAAAATTAGGAGATACAAATTATATGAAGATAAGTTTACATTATTGTATATGTTAAAGCTCATTTACTTTTCAGTAATTTTTTGTGTTATTTTTTTTGATGTAGCTTTGTTATCAAAAGTTAATGTCAACTCAGACAATTTAATAAGCACAGAACATTTAGAAAGGGTGTGTTAATGGTTGTGATTCCAGATCTGAGAAAGCTAGTTAAAAAACAATGGAACAAAAACTTTAATAAAATTCGATATTAAGGACAATTTTGCATTGTAGCCTTAGTTCCCGGATGCTCTCTGCTGTTTCTTAAAGACAACTTCAGAAATTGCAGTTTGGACTAGTTGGGTTAGCAGCCAAGCTGGACTGGCATTGTAGTCGTGGACCACAAGACCACAAAACTTGGGCTGGGCAATCAGCAAATTTCAAGAGTCTGTTACAGTTCTCAATTAAATATGTGTGATATATTTTGCAAGAACTGACTTGTAAAAGAGCTAAACAATATTGGATGGAAATTAGTAAAGTAATTCAAAAATATAAATTAATGTCCAATTTAGATCAGAAACGTTTTTGTCAGGGTTTTTCAACATAAAACATTGGAAAAAAATCATATGGTGCTTTATTATTATATATAACAGCAGCACGGATTTTATATGCTCAGCATAGGAAAGATGCTGCAATACCCACAATAGAGGAATGGTTAATAAATATGACACAACTGGCATTTTTTTCTTGGAGAAAATCACTGAAGACATTCAGTATAAATGGAAGCCCTTTGTGAACTTTTCACAGGAGATAGAGAAAAAAAAGAGGAGGTTTTTTTATTTCCCCTTTTCTTTTTTTTTTTTTTTAAAACAAGTTTTATTAAAAGTTTCAACAACAAACAAATCATTACATATTAAATCTTTCCCTGTCTTTCTACAATAATTTCCCCAATATTCTCATAAAACACAAACAAACACAAACAAACATAAAAAAATCTTTTAGTAAAGTACCTTGGCCCCAGTTACCTCTCTTTGCATGGGCTAAAATAATAGCACATATCACTCTTCACATTTCTATCTTATTTAATCCATCTTAATTAAATCATTAAATTTGTATCTTTTGCCCATTCATTTATCCCTCTATCTCTTCTTATAATAAAAAAATTTCTCCTGAAATCACTAATCAGAGTATGATGCCTTTCTATCCTCCCCTAAGTTAGTAAAATTAACATTCAGCATAACAAATACCCAATTTGGTTCTGCTTGGTACATTCTATCCACCAAAAATGTTTAAATACATTGTATCCTCCTTTCCTTCGATATTTTATTACATTTTAAAAATCAATCATTATTAAAAACTTCAACATTTTAATTTCTTATTAAATCTTAAACCATTCTAATTTACTATTTCAAATATAAATGTTACAATACCATCTTCTGTACCTTAGCAGAATCTTTCTTACAAAAATTATATTTCATCCTTTGTCTCTAAAAAAATCCTCTTCTCCCATCCAATTTTAAAGCTTTGAGGCTTTTCTCCGCCTTTCCCCTTTCTTTCTTCCCCACCAAATCTTCCTACCCCCTTCTTCTTCTAACCTCTGCCTTGCTGGGATCCCTTCTCTGTTGTGTTCCCTTTTCTCTTGTTTGTTATCATTATATTTACTTTGCATCATATTTTCTCTTTCTCAAATGTTTTTTTAGATCTTAAGTCCTTCATTTTCCTTGCTCTCTTCCTTCCTTCTTCCTTAGATAAGTTTTGGGATTCAATGAAGATGGCGTCTTCGTCTCTTCCTTGTTGTTCTTCTTCCGTTTCCATCTGTTCCATTGTCTGTTGGTAATTGACCAGCGCCATTTCTAGAAATAGAAAAGCTTTTTCCATGCCATCTTTGCAGGCTGCTTTTGTTTGCTCATATTCATCCTCAGGTCTTCAAAAAGGAAAGCCATTATAAATAAATCTTTTCTTTTCTTTATTCCTCTTTCTTCTTACACCAACCAAATATTCCGAGAGAAAGGCAAAAACAATCCCAAAATCCACAATCCTCAATAAATCCAAGCAAGCCAAAATTCCCTTCCTCTTCCAGGGGTGGTATCAAACAAATAAAAAAAAGAATCCAAGTCTATATCTTAAAGCCTTATTAAGATTGTATTTCTGTCCTCAAGTCTTCAAGGCATCTCCTCCAACAAGATCCAAATTTATATATTTTCTTTATCCTCTCCCTTCCGGCTTAATTCCGTCGGGAGGGAGAGTAAACTTTCCCTTCAGCACCTCAAAATAGCCGCTTTTTTTCTCTTGTGGAAGAAATCATCAGAAAACCATCTTTTCCAGGAATTAAATTAGATAAATCTCAAAGCCCTGGGTCCACCAAGAAGAACTTTCACTTTCAATAACTTCTCTTCTTCCTCCTGCGCATACTTGCCCGGCTGTCAACTTCTTTGTGGCGGCCATTGCGGACCGCCGCTGCACCGTCCTGGTAACAGGGGTTCTGCCGGCCAGGGAGGGGGTCTGCAACACCCCCAAACCCTTCCTCCGGATCCCCTTACCTTCAGCTACCCCTGCAGGGCAGCCTTGCTCCGCACCCGTCCGGGTCGGAGCCCCAAACGGCTAGCGCGGCAGGGATCGCGCAGCAGCTTCGCGAATCCCTACCGCTCGCGAAGCCGACAAACCGAAAACCCCTTTATTTCCCCTTTTCTATATTGGGGGAAAATGGACATTTTATTATAGTCTTATACTAAGAGTTGAATGTAAGTGTTCTTTATATTCTTGGAAGAAGAGATTGTGTGTCATTCTTCATATATATGTCTTTCTTTCTTTTTCTTTATAACTTTCACACTTCTATCCACATTCTCTTTTACTTTTAATGATTTCTCTTAACTGCTATTTTACATTGTTTTTAACAGTAAGTTTGTAAAAGGTAATAAAATTATTTGACATGTTTTGCAAGAACTAATCAAGAATACATCTGGAATTGTAGAAAGTCATGTATAACAGTTCACCCACTGAAAAATATGGCTGCAATAGCACTAAGCCTGATGGAAAAAGCAAAATAATACAAAAAAGATCTCATACACTGACTACATAAAAGCCTTTGATTGTGTTGACCAGGACAAGATCTGGAACTGCCTGGGAACATCCAGCTCATTCAATCATTGCACTCTGATCCGGCAGCCTCTGTGAGAATGGAATATGGAGACACAAAATGGTTAAGAATCAAAAAAGGTACTTGGCAAGGTCGCATCCTGTCACCTACACTATTTAACACAGTCACAGAATGCACATGTGGAAGAATCTATCGCTGGAGTTAAAATAGGTTGTAGGAATATCAACATCC